>NC_056744.1:1618626805-1618671949 GCF_019279795.1 Protopterus annectens
CAACTTCTTTCGCATATTCAGTTATGTCTAAAACTACCGAGTTTCTAAGGCCAAGAGTACATGTTACGCCTAAAAAACTGACGACCAAAGCTCATGCACCCACTCCCTTGCCACAACATCAGATGCTTAAAATGGCAGAGGACCACGTTATGCTGATTAGGGGAAGTCAGCCTTCCCCTGCTAAGAGAAAGAGACCTGTCCTCAGCAGCTTCAACAGACCAAGAATCCGACGACTCTGAGATATCTGATTATGAAGACATGCCCTTATCTGCTTATGAGGATTCAGATGCAGAGGAATCCATTCCCTCTGCTTCTCCTCCAGAGGATTTTTCTTTTGGTGAAACCTTACATACTTTAAGAAAGCATTTCCACTGGGAATGCCAAGATTATCCTCAGTCCAAAAAGAGACTCAAGAGAATTTCTGGATTTGCCACAGCATAGGCCTTTAGCAATACCCCAGTCCTGGATATTGTGGATGATGTCTTTATGGAATCCAGTTTAACTCCTGATACTTTACTCCCTGCTCCTAGGAAACCAGACAGGTACTACAGAGTACCTGACTGTCACAAATTATTTTTAAAAAATCCTACTGCTGACCCAGAGGTCATCTCCCAGGGGCCTAAAGGTATCAAAGCAACTACAGCTAAGAATCCCACCTTTTCAGACAGGGATTTCAGAGCTTTGGACAGATGGGGGTAATAAAGTATCACCATTAGGGTTTTGAATTGTCAGTTTCACATGCTGAAGTACCAACATGGAACGTATTAAGCAAAAAAATAGCTACCTTTACACAGGGTTGCCATAATTCCTGTAATGTAAAAGAGGATGCCGCCACATCGAAGAGCAAAAAAAAAATTGCTCTTCAATGCGTCGTCCTCTTTTACATTAAAGGAATAAAGGAATTTCCACTCTAACTTGAGGAGCAAAAAAAAAAAAGTCAGTGATTCAGGATTTTTGATTGGCTTGTATACCGGTGTACGAGCCAACACGGAGGTAAAAATACTCTGAAGTAGGGACGGCTGGTTTTGAAAATACTGCAATTTGTCCAGGTTTTAAAACCCGGACAAATAGCAGAATTTTCAAAAACAGCCCGGACAGGAGCCCGAAAAAGAGGACGTGTCCTGGGAAACCCGGACGTATGGTAACGTTACATTTACAGACTGCAGAAAATAAAGAATTGCAAGAGCTTATGCATTCTGCAAGCCAAGTCAGGAAGCATACATTGCAGTATGGCTTTGACGCCCTAGAAGCATCTTGCAGGGCAGCAGTCACTGGTTCTGTACTGAGAAGGCATGCTTGGCTTAAGGAGCAGACCTTGCCAGACTGTTACATCAAAGTTATTAGATGCTCCTTTGAACAAGGACAATCTGTTTGGCACCAAAGCAGAAGAGGTTCTTAAAAAGATGGAAGAAAAAGCTAAATCTATGCAGACAGTCAAAGAATTCTTGCAAGTTCAGCCTCCTAGATTCAGTAGGCATTGCCCCTCGAAACATTGGTCCTTTCCAGCCCCCTCAAGGCCATCTCAAACTAGACTCAGAGGAAACCGATCCCCCCAGACTACAGTCTTGGGGTATGCAGTGATCTAAGCAGTGGAGTGCCTCCACCTCTAAAGCAGAGAGTGCTAAGCCATCCCCTTATGGAAAGAATTCCCAGTGACTTCCCAACTCCACTCCCCACCTCTGCCCAGCTGCTTGTGCCCCTAGGAGGAAAACCTGCCCTTCATGCAAAAAATGGATTTCCATCACCAAAGACCGATGGGTCCTCAACATTGTACCCCAGGAATACAAATTTTACTTCCACTCACTGCCAACCCCAAAAGGGTTCCCAGACCTTCCTCCAAACCAGTGTTCAGAGGCACAAAACCAAGTTCAATCCCTGCTCTCTATAAGGGCAATTCAGCCTGTTCTGGTGGAACAGATAAGTCAAGGATTCTATTCCAGACTTTTCCTGGTACCCAGAAAAGAGGGCACTTGGCGCCCTATACTAGATCTTTCAATTCTCAACACCTTCCTGGTGGTACCAAAATTCAAAATGCTCACCCTGCAGCAGCTTCTACCTATGCTAGCCAAAGATGCCTGGTTAGTCACCCTCGACTTAAAAAGAAGCTTATCTGCACATTCCTATAAGGGACTCATGCAGGAAATATTTACGCTTCAGGGCAGGACCTGTGCATTATCAGTTTTCTATACTTCCCTTTGGCTTATCCACTGCTACCAGAGTATTCACGAAATGCCTGGCTCCAGCCATTGTTTACTGCAGACAGAGAAATATTCAAATTTACCCGTACTTTGGTGACTGACTGATTCAGGCAGAAAGTCAAGAAATGCTGTTGCAGCACCTGACATTTGCAAAAAACCTTCTAACCTCCCTGGGGTACACCATCAATGAAAAGAAATCAAAACTAGTCCCCAGTCAAAAGATTGTATTGCTGGGAGCAAGCTTGGACACAGCATCCCAGATGGCATTCCTCACTCCAGAAAAACAGGCCTATCTGACAGACTGTTTTACTCAAATGGCCACCAGAACCCAGCTATCCGCAAGGAAATGCAGGCCCTAGGGTTCATGGCCTCATGCATTCTACTAATTCCGTATGCCAGACTGCATATGAGGAAGCTTCAGTGGTACTTAAAAAGTCTTTGGTGCCAACATTTTCAGGACCTGGAAACTGTCATTCCTGCCATACCCTGTCTAAGGACAGAGTTTCTTTGGTGGGCAGCAGCATGCAACCACAACAAGGGACTGCCCTTTACTCAACTCCACGCCGCCCAGACCCTAACCACAGATGCATCAGACTATGCCTGGGGGCACACATGGATGGCAAGTGCATTCAGGGCCACTGGATCCCAAGTCAAATTAATCTGCACATCAACCAAAAAGAGATGCTAGCTGTGCAGAATGCTCTGACAGCTTTCAGATCTCTACTCTCACCAAGACACCTGCTAATAAAAACAGATAACACCACAGTTATGTGGTACATCAACAAGCAGGGGGGAACCCACTCTTACCCACTCTGCTGGCTAGCAATGGCCCTGTGGAACACTACCTTGGACATGCAGGTCCATCTGCAAGCTCAATTCCTGCCAGGCAAACAAAACTCACTGGCAGACTTAAGCAGAAATCTCCTAGACCCACACGAGTGGCAATTAGAGGCCAGCACCTTCAACCTTCTGATTCAGAAATGGGGGACCCCAGAGGTGGATCTCTTTGCCTCCCTCTGCAATCACCAGCTCAGCAAATTCTGCACCAGAACACCTCACAGCAGGGCCTGGAAAGTGGATGCCCTATCCTTCCAGAGGGTAAATCTCTCAATCTATGCCTTTCCCCCTCTGCCCCTTCTCTCAAGAGTGTTGCTCAAGATAAGACAGGACAGACCAAGGACCATTCTGGTTGCCCTGGACTGGCCACGCCAGCACTAATACCCACTCCTGCACAGCCTGTCACCAGTGCCATCCTGGCACCTACACCAGAACCCAACCCTGCTCTCTCACCAGGGGGGACAGATCTTGCACCCGCAACTGCAAACCCTAAATCTTGCAGCCTAGTTTATTCCTTGAATTCTCCCCCAGTAACCAGCCTAAGCAAGCAGGTGCTAGACGTCATTCTAGAAGCCAGAAGACCCAGTACAAGGAAATCCTATGCTGATAAGTGGAAAAGGTACTGCTTCTGGATTCAGTCTAAAGGTGAGGACACAACTATGCCCTCCCTGCCTCTAATCCTGGATTACTTAGCAGATCTACTCCACAGAGGCCTATCCTTCTCCTCCATTAAGATCCATGCCTCTGCCATTTCAGCTCATTACACTGCTGAGCCACCTCTCTTCTCTCACCCTCTTATCAAACAGTTCCTTAGAGGATCTAGCAACTTAAGGCCACCAAGGAGAGCACCCACCCCTGCTTGGGACCTTAATTTTGTACTGGAAAAGCTCACTCTACCCCCTTGCGAGCCTGCAGCATCAGCAGAGTTAAAATTCCTCTCTTGGAAAACAGCCTTGCTTCTGGCCATCACTTCAGCTAGACGAGTGTTTGAGCTACAAGCACTTATGGCTGTGGAACCCTTCATTATTTTCCATGCTGACAGGGTTTCCCTCAGGACTAACCCTTCCTTTATGCCTAAAGTGGTGTCCATTGTGGCTCTCAACCAATCTATCCATTTGTCAACTTTCCTCCCTAATCCTCAAAATAAAGGGGAAAGGATCCTGCACTCCTTGGATGTGCACAGACATCTGAGATTCATTTACTAGTCAGCTTTGCACCAGGGGCAGAGGGCAAGGCCATTTCAAAAACAATTTCCAAATGGAGAGCACATTGCATCCATTTCAGCTAAAGCACCATGGGAAACCAACCCCTCATGGGGTCAGAACACATTCCACTAGGGCAACTTCTACCTCCACAGCATTCCTCAGGGGAGTCCCTACCAGGGACATCCTGGAAGCAGCTACCTGGAGTTTTGTACACACCTTCACCAAGCATTACCACCTGCCTATCTTTTCCAAATCCAGGGCGGGTTTCGCAGCAGCAGTCCTGCAAGGCATACTAGCCAGCCCCAACTCTTCTTGACTGCCTCCACCTTTCTCCAGCTTTGGGAATCTACCCAAGTGTGATGACTGCAACAGTGAAACATGAAGAACATAGTACAGATGTTCTTCGTGTTTCACTGTTGCAGTCATCACACTTGGGTTATCTGCCTGCAGGTAGCCTTCAGTTGGCCCGAATACCAGAGTCTTGGGATTTCAGGTCATCAGGGGTATAAAACATGCAGCCGATGCCATTACATCAGCTTTTCTTGCTGTGAGGGAGCCCAAAGCAGAAGCAGTTCGCAAGTGCCAGTCGGCCACTACCTGAAATTTTCATTTTTCGAGTTTCAAACCTGAAGATTTCTAAAGCTAAGTACCCCATTAGGGATTCTTTTTTCTTGCTCTAACCGATGTCAGAAAAAGTTAACAATTGTCTTGTCTTGCCTGTGGAAAGCAAATACCTCACAGAGATTTTCATTCTTACTGTGTCACCTGTTTAGGCCCAGACCACGACGTTCCTCACTGTCAGTTTTGTGCCTTGTTTAATGCCTGAACTATTCATTGTTGGGCTATCTTTGTTGGTAAAATCTTTCACTCTTGTTCTCCGTATTCCGAAATGACTTCGATAAGTCATCCGACTACCGATCTTCCAAAAAAAGTAAGGATAAGGACAAATAGACCGCATAGGTCCAAAACTGCCGATGATGCTTCCATTAAGCTAGTCGCCAGTCTGCCGGTACTCAGTGGGACGTCTTCGCAGCCCCTGATACCCACTTCTACAGATTCGCAGGCCTCTGCTGAGACCCATTCAGAGTCCTGTGTGCCACGAGATGCTTCTTCGACTATGGAACCTGCGGATGTCTCTACCTTGGATGGGTCCGGAGCCACTGTGCAGGCACCAGCTTCTGAGGGTGTATTCCGACCTTCCGATGCTTGTATTAAACCGACTGCTTCGTTTCTGACTAAAACTACAGAGTTTCTCATGCCCTGAGTTTGCACTATGACTAGAAAACTGACTACCAAAGCACATGCTCAAGCTCCCATGCCACAGAAACAAATGCTTAGAATGGCTGAAGACCTTGTAACTCTATTTAGGGGAAGCCAGCCTTCCCCCTCTAAAAGACAAATAAATGATTTCCCTTCTGATTCTACAGACCATGAGTCGGATAATTCTGATCCCTCTGATTACCAGGAACATACCCTTATCTACCTATGAGGATTCAGATGCAGAGGATTCCATTCCCTCTGCCTCCCCTCCAGAGGAATTTTCTTTTGGTGAAACCTTGCATACCTTAAGAGAGTATTTCCACTGGGAATGCCAGAAATACCCACAGTCCAAAAAGAGACTCAAGAGAATTTTTAGACTTGCCTCATCACAGGCCTCTAGCTATACCCCCTGTCTTGGATATTGTAGATGATGTCTTCATGGAATCCAGTATTACTCCTAATACTTTACCACCAGCTCCTAGAAAGCCTGACAGGTACTACAGGGTACCTGATTCTCACAAATTTCTCTTTAAGAATCCCACTGCAGATCCAGAGACCATTTCCCAGGGACCTAAAGGTATTAAGGCTACTACAGCCAAAAAATCTACCCCTTCGGACAGGGATTCTAGAGCTTTAGATAGATGGGGTAAGAAGGTATATACATCTGCAACTCTTGCCATCGGGGCTTTAAATTGCCCGTTTCACATGTTGAAGTACCAGCACCATATTATGGAACTAATTAAACAAAAAATGTTGTTTGTTCCAGATTTTGCAGAAAATAAAGATTTACAAGAGTTAATGCATTCTGCAAACCAAGTCAGTAAACACTTTGCAGTGTGGTTTCGATGCCTTAGAAGCATAGGTTCATAGGTTCATAGGTTTATACTAGGCTATCTGCCCTAAGGCATTTATAAGCCTAGCCCAAAGTTCTGTGGCTTACGCCACCCCTTATATGAAAAAATACTGTACCCATTAGTTTGTTGTGCCTCTGTCCAGCAGTGACACAGAGATGATTCCCGGGGTAAACCTATGATCTCCCATCCACAGGTCAAGATTTCTCTTGAACAGAGCCAGCGGTGCTCTGCCTCACATGGACCGGGATTTTATTCCACAGCATAGGGAGTCTCTGAGTGATAAATCTATCCCTCCAGCACGTCCTATTTATATCCGTGCTAAGGTTTAAGTCGCTTGCTCTAGTGGTTTTGGTGGATTTGGATTTTTTGAGGTGGAGCATGTCCATTAATTCCGGGTTGGACATGGCCTTGTATGTCAGGCACATGTCACCTCTGAGCAGACGGTATGTGACTGAATAGAGCTGGAGTTTCTTCAATCTGGCAGCATATGGCAGATTTTGGAGTCCCTTTATCCTTTTGGTGAGGAACTTTTGGGGTCTCTCCAATTGCTGCAGATGTCGGGTGAGATACATCCCGAATGGCACATTGTACTCGATCATTGGTCTGATAAGTGAAGAGTACAGGGGAACAATGACCTCACTAGATCTGGATGTGAATCCCTTCATGATCAGGTGGACAATGAAGAAGGTCTTTCTAACCACTTTAGCAATGTGAGTGTCAAAAGAAAGGCCACTGTCAACCTGGGTCCCCAGGTCCCTTATAACCTCTTCTGTGCTTAGTGGATTGCCACCTATATGGTAGCTTGGGGTTACCTTGTTTTTCCCGAAGGGTATGACTATACATTTTTTAGCGTTTAACTTCAGGCCATGGCTCTGGCACCAGCTATCTGTTTCCGTGAGTCCCTTCTGAAGGATATCCGTGTCCGATGCACTTTCCACTGTGGCACCCAGATGTCCTTCATGGATGCATCTGCAGTCATAACAACTGGGTTGTCCTGTCGTCAGGCAGCCCTTCGGTCGGCCGGATTCCAAAGTCCGGGTCCGGCTTCGGCTGATGTCGCACTTCACCCGACGTCATCTCCGCTGGTCTTCGGGTATAAAGGCATCAGCCGACGCCATTTTCCTCAGTCTTTCTTGCCGTGGCGCCGAAGCAGAAGCTGTTCGCAAGTGCCGGTCGGTCAGATCCAGAGATTACTACTACCGAATACTACTCAAGACTTCTAAAAGCTAAGTACCCCATTGGGGACTCTTTCTTGCCTCAGCCGATGTCAGAAAAAGTCAATAACTGTTTAACTTGTGGGAAACAAATACCTCATAAAGATTTCCACTCTTACTGTTTGCCTTGTTTAGGCCCAGATCACGACGTAGCAGCCTGTTCGGCCTGTGCTTCATTCAACCGACGAACGCTTAGGCGTCGGTCGGAGTTTGCTGAACAGTTTTTCGGCTCAGATTTTGCATACATTATGCCGTCGGATCCTCAGACTACCCAAATTGTTAAAAAACGCAAAGAAAAAGACCGACACTCGCGGTCCGCGGTTTCGGCCGAAACCTTGGTTAAGCAAACCGCGAGTGTCTCGGTTTCAGCCGAAACCGAGAAAACTGATCAAAGTACAGATGAATCAATGACTACTACTGAGGTTCCTGCTACCTTACTTGAATCGGCCTCAGAAATTTTACCTACAACCGTGGTTACTAGTGACTTATCAGACACCATCCCTTTGGATGTCTCTACCCCAGCACGTGGTGCTGCTAGGCCTCCTGCAGCCATGTCCATTAAGGCCTTTGCCAGGGCTAAAGCAGCCAAGTCTACTAAATCAGTGCCTGTTAAACCCTCAACCAGGCCCACTTCTAGTTCACAAATGCTTACTCTGGCAGAAGATTTAATATCCTTAATTAGGGGATCTCAATCTCACCCAGACAGGGCCTCTCAGCCCCCAGAAAAGAGACCTAGAGCAGAGCCCCCCGAGCCTGTGTCCTCTGATGATTCTGCGGATGACTCAGATATTACAGACCAGCCAGAGGCTCCTTTCTCCAATTATGAAGACTCAGATGCTGAAGAATCCATTCCAGCTGCTTCTCCACCAGAAGAATTCTCCTTTGGGGAAACCTTACATGCCATGCGAGAACAATTCCAATGGCAGGAACAGGATTTCTCAGATTCCAGAAAAAGACTTAGGACTTTTCTGCACCTTCCACAACACAGGCCCTTAGCTATACCTCCTGTTCTCTCTGTTGTGGACGATGCTTTTAATGATGTCTGCACTGCACCAGATTCCTTACCTCCAGCCCCTGCCAAACCAGATAGATTTTACAGGGTACCAGACACTCATCATCACCTATACAAGGCCCCACTTGCAGACCCCGAAACTATATCCCAGGGGCCTAAGGCAGTAGCCTCGACCACAGCAAAAAACCCTATTCCTTCTGAAAGGGAAGCCAGGTCTTTAGACAGATGGGGCAAAAAAGTTTACACCTCAGCTACTCTCTCAGCTAGAGCTTTAAACTGTCAGTTTCACATGATTCAATACCAAGAGTTTATGCTTGATCAGTTAACTAAAAAGCTATCCTCTGATGACTCTATAGATAAGAAATATGTATTAGAAATGGTAAATAACATACAACAGGTTAGTAACCATTCCTTAAAATGTGGCTATGATGCACTGAGGCTTCATTTAGATCAGCCATGACTGGCACAGTGATAAGAAGACATGCATGGCTGAAGGAACAGGTCTTACCGGATCATGTTAAAGCTAAGTTATTAGATGCTCCTATGGATAAGGCCAGTTTGTTTGGTACACCTGCCCAGCAGGTAATGAAGAAAATGGAAGAAAAGGCAAAATCTGTACAAACGGTTAAAGATTTCTTGCAGGTTCAGCCCCAAGGTTTAGCAGGAACTGGCCTGCCAAAAATTGGTCCTTTCCTGACTCCACAAGATCCCAAAGGGGCAGGAATAGACGTTCCAGAGGCAGAAATCAATCCAGAGGGGGTGCCTACAGAGGACGACAGTGGCAAGGTAATAACAGAGGCACAGACACAGCCACTACCACTACAACAGCACAATCACAGTGACTTGATTCTAACTCCGCCTACCAGGGAACAAATAGCAGCACCATTAGGCGGAAAATTAACCTTATTTTCGAAGAACTGGCACTATATCACAAAAGACAAGTGGATTTTGCAAACCATAGACCAAGGTTACCGATTCCACTTCCACACTTTACCAGTCAAAAGAGGAATGCCAAACCTGCCTCCAAATCAAAAAACAGAAGCTCTATAGCAGATAATGCAATTAACAAAGATGAGAGCTGTGGAAAGAGTACCAATAACAGAACAAGGCAAAGGATTCTACTCCAGACTATTCCTAGTTCCAAGAAAGGAAAAAAGTTGGAGACCTATTCTCGACCTATCCACCTTAAATACATACATCATTGTCCCAAAATTCAAAATGCTGACCCTACAGCAACTTCTTCCCATGCTGGGCAAGGAGTGTTGGCTGGTAACTCTAGATCTCAAGGAGGCATACCTGCACGTCCCCATTCGACCAATTTGCAGAAGATACCTCAGATTTCTTGCAGGATCAGAGCACTATCAATTCTCAGCATTGCCCTTTGGCTTATCTACGCCCAGAGTATTCACAAAATGCCTGGCATCAGTAATCGCCACTGCAGACTACAGGGAATCCAAATTTATCCATACCTGGACGACTGCCTGCTACAAGGGACAACAAAAGCAAGCTGACAACAGATTTACAAAGGGTCATTTACTTGCTACAAGCACTGGGATACACAGTCAATTTACAAAAGTCAAGGCTGATACCATCCCAAACAAGGACATTCTTGGGCTGAATTGGACACAGTAAAACAAATGGCATTCCTAACTGCAGAAAAACAAAAGAACTCCCTCTTTACTTCTTGGCACTAACAAGACAGAACAAGCTAACAGCAAGAAAAGTTCTGCAGGCCTTGGGCTTCATGGCATCATGCATAATTTTGGTTCCACATGCCAGACTACATATGAGAAAACTACAGTGGTACCTAAAGAATTTATGGTCCCAACACAGGCACAGCCTAGAAGCAGAAATTCCACTAATCCCATGCCTAAAACAGGAGTTCCTATGGTGGGCTCAAGCATGCCAGTCAAACCCAGGCCTACCCTTTCACAACTATCAAGCAAGCCAAACCATCACAACAGACGCCTCAGACCTAGGATGGGGGGCTCACATGCTGGACAAATGCGCATAAGGATTGTGGACGCAGGACCAGCTTCACCTGCACATCAACCTAAAAGAAATGCTGGCAGTAAAACTGGCAATCCAAAATTTCAGACCATTTCTCAAAGAAGGCCATTTAATGATAAGGACAGACAACACCACAGTCATGTGGTACATCAACAAACAGGGAGGCACTCATTCATACCCCCTATGCAGAATGACTTTGGACCTTTGGAACCTGGCACTCAGCTACAACATCCAGTTACAGGCAATATTTGTACCGGGAAAGGAGAATACTTTAGCAGACATGTTAAACAGAACCACCTTGGATGCTCACGAATGGATGCTACACCCGGACATCTTCAAGACCATCTCAAAGAAATGGGGAATGCCACAGATAGATCTATTCGCCTCCCCTCTCAATCACCAGCTCAAAAAATTCTGCACAAGGACATTCCACCCACTTGCATGGAAAGTGGATTCGCTCTCCTTCAGCTGGAAAGGTCTGACAGCATATGCATTCCCACCTCTTCCCTTGATGCACAAGGTATTACTAAAAATCAAGGAGGAACGTCCAAGGATAACCCTGATAGCTCCAAACTGGCCAAGACAACACTGGTACCCATTGCTGAGGAGCATGTCTCGGGACAAAATGTGGCCAATACCCCTGATGCCTTTGATGTTAACTCAGAACAACTACAGCATCATGCATCCAAACCTAAAAACGTTGCAACTGACTGCATGGAACATCACATAGCAGCAACTAATCCAGAACTTTCCCAAAGGGTTAAAGACATTATCCTTGAAGCCCGCAGACCTTCAACAAGAAGGAACTATGCAGGAAAATGGAAAAGGTTTGTCATTTGGAGTGCTGAAAGAGGAAAAGATGTGTCGAATATAGATATTGCTAACATTCTGTAGTATTTGGCAGAGCTTCTACATACAGGCCTGTCCTATTCCTCCATCAAGATACATGCATCAGCTATTTCAGCAGAATACAGCTTTGATCCACCTGTCTTTTCACATCCTTTACTCAGGCAGTTCCTCAGAGGGATCAAGAATGTAAAACCTCCTAGGAAACCACCATTGCCAGCTTGGGATTTGAACTTTGTGCTAGAAAAGTTGACACTCGCACCTTTTGAACCAGCAGCAACAGCAGACCTACAGCATCTATCGTGGAAAACTGCCTTCCTACTGGCAATAACCTCAGCAAGGAGGGTTTCTGAACTTCAGGCCCTAATGGCAGTACAGCCCTTCCTAATTTTCCACCAAGATAGAGTGTCCATGAGGACTAATCCTACATTTATGCCTAAGGTGGTATCCAGAGTGTCCTTAAACCAGGCAATCCACCTACCTACCTTCTTCCCCAACCCACAAAACAGAGGGGAAAGAATGCTGCATACCTTGGATGTACATAGACAGTTACGCTACTACCTGGACAGAACAAAAAGTAACAGAAAAACTGACCAGCTTTTTGTAGCCTATGCAACAGGAAGGGAAGGAAAAGCTATTTCCAAACAGACAATCTCCAAATGGATAGGAAATTGCATACGATTCTGTTACTCCTTCCATGGAAAACCAATTCCACAGAACATAAGGCCTCATTCTACAAGGGCAACAGCCACTACCACAGCCTTCTTACGAGGAGTGGCAACCAAGGACATTATTGAGGCGGCTACTTGGACCTCCGTGCATACATTTGCCAAGCATTATAATTTACCTCTGTATTCCAGATCCCGAGCAGGGTTTGCCACTGCTGTACTGCAAGGGATCCTAACCACACCATAATCTATTCTTCCTCCTCCCCTAGTTGGCTATGGTAGTCTACCCAGTTGTTATGACTGCAGATGCATCCATGAAGGACATAGTACAGTTTTGTACCTACCATAAATGTAGATGTCCGAACTGGATAGCATCTGCAGTCAGGATTACCTCCTTCCCCTCTGTGGTACTCCTAGGTATTTACCCTCCTAATAGCTAGCTGGTGGGGAGTCTCTTATGGTGTATTTGTTTGTATATATGTACATACATGCTTATTTTTGTGTTTGCCTTCTATCTTTTGGAAACATTGGCATTTACCCAAAATTTAGCCTTCCAAGAGGGCAACTGGCATCTGGGGCAAGAAACACTGAGGAAAATGGCGTCGGCTGATGCCTTTATACCCGAAGACCAGCGGAGATGACGTCGGGTGAAGTGCGACATCAGCCGAAGCCGGACCCGGACTTTGGAATCCGGCCGACCGAAGGGCTGCCTGACGACAGGACAACCCAGTTGTTATGACTGCAGATGCTATCCAGTTCGGACATCTACATTTATGGTAGGTACAAAACTGTACTTTTGCAGTCATCTGAAAACTTTGTCAGCCAAAGTCCTCCCATGTTGGCCTGTACTTCTGAGAAGTAGATGCCGAACAATAGGGGGCCAAGGAACGAGCCCTGTGGAACACCACTTGTGACCGGCTTGGAGTCTGACATAGCGCCAGCAACTCTAACCCTGTGGGTTCTGTCCTTAAGCCAGTTTGCAACCCATCTTGTGACATATGGGTTTACATTTAAGCTGGTAAGTTTTTCTACAATACCCGAGTGGGGTATTGTGTCGAAAGCCTTTGCAAGGTCAAGGTAGGCTGTATGGACTGCTTTTCCCTCATCAATGGCCTTGGTGACTGTTTCGAAGAAATCGACCAAGTTCAAAAGGCATGATCTGCCCTTGACGAAGCCAAACTGGGTCAGGTCCAATGCTGCAAGTCCCCTATATCTTTGTTTATGAGCTCCATTATGATCCTCTCCATAGCTTTGCAGACTAGACTTGTTAAGCTTATGGGGCGGTAATTACCAGGGTCCGTAGAGGCACCGCCTTTGTGGAGTGGGACCACAGTTGCCGTACGCCACTCCTTGGGCACGTATCCTGTGGTAAGGCTGAGATTAAACAGCTGCCTTATGTGCGGGTTTAATTCCTCATTTAGCTCGTGTAGCACACAGCCGGGGACACCATCCAGTCCCATTGATGCTATGTTTTTAGCTTTAGAGAGAGCAGCTTTCACCTGCGCATT
Organism: Protopterus annectens; assembly: GCF_019279795.1. Taxonomy (NCBI): domain Eukaryota; kingdom Metazoa; phylum Chordata; order Ceratodontiformes; family Protopteridae; genus Protopterus; species Protopterus annectens. Next base: position 1,618,640,418 of record NC_056744.1, read on the forward strand.
TGAGATGTCTGGGAGGCTACACTCCGCTGGGATAGTTATCTCTCCTTTAGAGGGAGAGGGGGTGAAGTTTGCACTGAACCTGTCTGCCAGGATGTTGGCAATGTCTGTGGGTTTAGTGATTTTTGTATCATTTTGGACTAATTCTGAGCATATCTGGGAGTTTCCACCCAGGTTCCTAACATAGCTGAAAAAGGCCTTATGATTGTCCTTTGAATCCATGGCAATTTTTCTCTCAAAATTGGCCTTACTTGATTTTATGAGTCCTCGTATTTTTTTACTAATAATGATCAGGGGTGACTTCCCTTTTATGGATTTTGTTCTATCATGTAATAGCTTTCTCCTCTTATTGTAAAGTTTGTTAATGGCTGGGGTCCACCAGACTGGACATTTGCCCTTTGTGGAAAGAGTCTTGGTTTTATTTGGGATTGCCTGATCCATGCAGTCCTGGAGGTGTTCATAGAAGGCATTTCTAAGGGCTTCCAAGCTTGGGTTGTGGTTTCCACTGGCTCAGGGGCCTTGAAGGATACCACACCAGTCTTGAGTAGTGTGAAGTTTGCTTTAGAGAAGTTCTTCACTGTGGTCTTTTTGTTTGGGGTGGGGCGGATGTGGATTTCCAGTGAGATTAGTTTATGATCAGATCTCACCAATGAGGGATATACTTCCAGTGTGGAGCATTTTGTCCCCATGTTTGTGATAATGAGATCTAGTATATTTTCTCCTCTCGTGGGAACAGTGACTAGCTGTTCCATGGCTTTTGAATTTATGAACTCCAGGAACCGTTGGGCTAGAAAGTTAGGGCTTGAGTAATGTTCCCAATCTATATTCGGGTAGTTGAAGTCACCCAATATGATGGTGTTTGGAGATGCATGTATTCCCTCCAGTGTCTTCAGGAAGGCTGTGTGGGGTTCCTGAGTTTGAGAGGGTGGCCTGTAGCATGCTACAATTTGTAGAGCAGTTTTGCCTATGGTTAGTTACACCTGGATGGTTTCAAGCCAGGCGTTGCCACCAACCTGGAGGTGTGGGTATCCTTTATGAATATGGATACACCCCCTCCTTTTGTGGTGTGGTCTGGGTTTTGGGGCCGGAACGCATGATATGAGGCAAAACCCAATAGTGCCAGGGTGCTCTCAGGAGCCTTGAACCAGGTTTCAGTTACAGCACAGGCATCAATGTTCTCCATACTGAGAAGGGCCTCGAGTGCATGCATTTTGAGATTTAGACTTCTGGCATTGAGCAGCATTACCCTCAGTTTCTTCCCATTTTTGTTTTCTAGGGTGGTAGGTTTAGAATTTGAGCCTTGCCTAAAAAAGGCACTATGGGGGTGGCAAGAGCCTTAGCCAATATCCGGAATCCCAGGGGTAACGGGTGCAAGCCGTCCCTTGCAAAGCAGCGTGGCTTGTCAAGCATGTCATCCCAGGCAGACAGACACTGGATCCCCTTTGAATGACACCAGACATTAAGCCAATTGTTAAAGCTGATCATCTTGTCTCTATATTGTGGCATCATTCTTGGTGAAGGAAGGATACTGCTCAGGGTCAGGGTCATACCTGCCTGGGCTACATAATCAGAGAGCTCCTCTATGTCTCTTTCCATGTAGTCCAGGGAGGTACGTCTCAGGTCGTTCACACCAGCATGGACAATGACTGTGTCATATTTGTACTTGCCGTGGAGTGACCCGAGTGGTTGTGTTATGTGGCGGATTCTAGCGCCCGATAGGCAGCTTACTGTGACCCTCTCCTTGTTCAGCCTGGTGAGTGGGACGTCAGTGTGTCTGACTATGGAGTCACCTATGACAAGTATGTTTGGTGTTGTATTTGGCCTTAAGGGCTGTGACTGCTTTGCACACTGATTTTGTGGTTTATGTGTTGCTTGTGGGGTGTCTTGAAGTAGCAGTTGTTTGGGTGTCTGCTTTGGAGGCCTCTGCTGTTTAGGTAAATTTTTACTCAGAGCTTCCGAGTATGTCTTTGTGTGTTTATGTGTTTGATTCAGTGGTGTGGTAGCATTATGTGAGGCTGGTTTTGTGGTGTGTGTAGTTGCCTTCTCCTCCTGTCTGGTCTTGCCAGTCCTGAGTTGAGAGAGCTCAGCCTCCAGTTTGGCTAAATAGCTGCATCTCTTGCAAGTATTTGTGTTATGTGGGAGGAGGAGAGGGTTGTCTGTGTATATGAGGCAGTTATAACATTGCCTCAAGATTCCCAGATTCACCAGCTGGACTGGAGAGGAGATTGACAACTGACCTTTGGACATGCTAGAATAATATTGGGAATTCCTTAATTGAAAACAAGGGCCAGTGGGGAGTGAGGGTGTAGTGCTTTTAATTTTTAGTGCTGACTTATATAATTGCATCTTGCAGGGCTTCTGTCATTGGGTCTGTATTGAGAAGGCATGCTTGGCTGAAGGAACAAATCTTGCCAGCCCATGTCAAAGCAAAATTACTAGATGCTCCATTAAACCAGGAATGTTTGTTTGGCACAAAAGCAGAAGTCATTCTTTAAAAGATGGAGGAAAAAGCTAAATGAAGGAAAAAGCTAACAATGCATACTGTTAAAGATTTCTTATAGGTACAGCCACCTAGATTCAGTAGGCATTGGCCTTCTAAAAACTGGTCCTTTCCAGTCCCTCCCAGGCCTTCTCAGTCCAAACCCAGGGGCTACAGTCTCAGGGTACACAGAGATCTAAACAATGAAGTGCTCCCCCATCAAAAACAGGGAGTTGTAACTCACCCCCTTAAGGAAAAAGTTCACAATGACTTGTCTATCATCCTTCCCAGCCATGCCCAAGTACTTGCACCCTTAGGAGGAAAACTTGCCCTGCATGCAAAAACTGGGTGTCCACTACCCAGGACCAATGGGTCTTAAACATTGTATCCCAGGGATACAGATTCTACTTCCACTCACTGCCAACCTCAAGTGGGTTGCCAGACCTTCCTCCAAACCATTGGGCAGAGGCTCAAAACCAAGTACTTTCTCTTCTCAGTATCAGGGCTATTCAACCTGTTCTGATAGAGCAAAGGGGACAGGGTTTCTAGTCCAGACTGTTCTTGGTGCCCAGAAAAGAGGGATCCTGGTGCTGTATCCTGGATCTGTACATTCTCAACAACTTCTTGGTTGTGCCAAAATTCAAAATGCTTACACTACAATAGCTGCTTCCCATGCTAGCCAAGGACTCCTGTCTAGTCACTTAAGTCACTTAAAAGAAGCTTATCTGCACATCCCCATAAGGGAATCTTGCAGGAAATATCTACATTTCAGGGCAGGCTGTATGCACTATCAGTTCTCTGCACTTCCCTTTGGCTATCTCATGTGCCCAGGGTATTCACAAAGTGCTTGGCTCCAGCCATTGCATACTGCTGGCAGAGAAATATTCAAATTTACCCATACTTGGATGATTGCCTGATTCAGATGGATAGTCAGGAATTGCTACTTCAGTATCTGGCATTTGTAAAGAGACTTCTAACTTCTCTGGGGTACACCATCAACGAAAAGAAATCACATCTGGTGCCAGCCAAAAGACTGCATTCTTGGGAGCAAGCTTGAACACTACTTCCCAGATGGCATTCCTTACTCCAGAAAAGCAGGTTTATATGACAAACTACTTCAAACTAATGGCCACCAAAACCCAGCTATCTGCAAGAAAAATACTGCAAGCCCTAGGGTTCATGGCCTCATGCAATCTACAAATTCCATATGCAAGACTGCATATGAGGAAACTTCAGTGGTACTTAAAAAGTCTCTGGGGCCAACATTCTTCGAACCTGGAAACAATGATTCCTATCATTCCGTGTCTAAGGGCAGAGTTCTATTGGTGAGCAGAGGCTTGCAACCACAACAAGGGACTCCCTTTCACTCAACCTCTCGCCGCCCAAACCCTGACAACAGAAGCATCAGACTATGTATGGGGTGCTCACATGGCAGGCAAATGCATTCAAGGCAAATGGAGCCCAGGACAAATTCACCTGCATATCAGTCAAAAATAAATGTTAGCTGTACAGAATGCTCTGACAGCCTTCAAATACCTTATCCTTCCAGGACAACTCTTGATAAAGACAGACAACACCACAGTTATGTGCTACATAGACAAGCAGGGGGAACTCATTCCTACCCACTCTGCAGGTTAGCCATGGCCCTGTGAAACACAGCCTTGAGCACCCAAGTGCACCTGCAAGCTCAGTTCCTGCCGGGCAAACAGAATTCACTAGCAGACGACTTAAGCAGATATCTACTGGACCCACACAAGTGGAAACTGGAACCCATCTCATTCAAACTGCTAACCCACAGGTGGGGACACACTTTTTGCCTCCCTCCAAAATGATCAATTGAGCAAATTTTGCACCAGAAATCCCCACAGCCAAGCATGGAAAGCGGATGCTCTATCCTTTACATGGGAAAACCTCTCAATTTATGCCTTTCCTCCTCTGCCCCTCCTCTCAAAAGTACTACTCAAGATCAAACAGGACAGACCAAGGACAATCCTTATTGCACCAGACTGGCCCCCGCCAGCACTGGTACCCACTCCTACGCAGTCTGACAGCAGTGCCACACTGGCACCTATGTCAGACCTCCTCCCTTCTGTCTCAACAGGAGGGACAGATTTTGCATCCACAGCTGCAAACCCTGAACCTTTCAGCCTGGCTTATTCCCTGAATACACCACCAGCAACTCTCAGCAAACAGTGCTGGATGTCATCCTTGAGGCCAGATGGCCTAGTACTAGGAAATCCTATTCAGAAAAGTGGAAAAGATACTGTTCTTGGAGCTAGTCTCAAGGAAAGGACACAGCCGTGCCCACCTTACCTCAAATCCTAGATTATCTAGCAGAGCTACTCCACAAGGCCTATCCTTCTCATCAGTTAAGATTCATGCTTCGGCCGTCTCAGCTCATTATAATACTGAGCCACCTCTCTTTTCTCACTCTCTGGTCAAACAGTTCCTGAGAGGAGCTAACAATTTAAGACCCCTGAGGAGAGCTTCCATCCCTGCCTGGGACCTTAACTTTGTACTAGAGAAGCTCACGCTCCCCCCTTTTGAGCCTGCTGTTACAGCAGAGTTAAAATACCTCTCTTGGAAAACAGCCTTAATTCTAGTCATCACTTCAGCAAGAAGACTGTCTGAGTTACAGGCACTAATGGCTGTGGAATCCTTCATTATTTTCCGTGCTGACAGGGTTTCCCTTAGGACTAACCCATCATTTATGCCCAAGATGGTATCCAGTGTGGCTCTAAACCAAGCCATCAATTTACCAACCTTTTTCCCTAATCCTCAGAATAAAAGGGAAAGGATCCTACACTCCTTGGATGTGCACAGACAGCTCATGTTCTATCTTGACAGGACTAAGCCTTTCAGAAAATCCGACCAGCTGCTACTCAGCTTTGCTACAAGGGCAGAGGGCAAGGCCATTTCAAAGCAAACCATTTCCAAATGGATAGCACACTGCATCCATTTCTGCTACAAACACCATGGAAAACCTACCCCACAGGGGATCAGAACTCATTCCACTAGGGCTACCTCAAACTCTACAGCCTTTCTCAGGGGAGTCCCTACCAGGGACATCCTGGAAGTTGCAACCTGGAATTCTGTACACACCTTCAACAAGCATTACCACTTACCTGTCTTTTCTAAATCCAGAACTGGATTTGCCACAGCAGTCTTATAAGACCTGCTAGCCAGCCCTAATACTTCTTGACTGCCTCCACCCTTCCTCAGCTTTGGAAATTAACCCAAGTGTGATGACTGCAACAGTGAAACACGAAGAACATAGTACAGTTGTGTACACGTACCATAAATGTAGATGTTGATTGTATTCACTGTTGCAGTCCTGGTTACCCTCCCCTCCAGCTTCCTGACTTTTCTATGCTTCCTACCTATCCTCTTTTTGGCCATATCTTATGGCTATGGTATTTACTTTTTACTGGAGGTGTTCCACACCATGTAATTGCTTTTTTTTTTGAGGGCTCCTGACATCTGGGGCAAGAAAAACTGATACATTGGCGTCTGCTGCATGTTTTATACCCCTGCTGAGCTGACGTCATGGAAGAGGCGGCAGCATCCGATGCAGAAATCCCAAGACTCTGGTATTTGGGCCAACTGAGGGCTACCTGCAAGCAGATAATCCAAGTGTGATGACTGCAACAGTGAACACACTTGAACATCTACATTTATTGTAAGTGTACACAACTGTACATTGTGTACATTTAATAAATGTAGATGTTCGAGTGTATTCACTAATGCAGTCCTGGTTTCCCTCCCTCCAGCCCCCTTGTCCCTCTCTCTCTCTCCTCTCTGTCTATTACTCACCCCTTTCAGGGGTATTCGTATTGGTATTTACTTTTTACTGATGGTGTTTTCCCCACCATAACTTAGATCCCAATTTGGAGGGTACCTGACATTTGGGGGAAGAAAAACTGATGTAATGGCGTCGGCTGCCTGTTTTTATACCCCTGACAACCTGATGTCAGTCCTGGAGTGATAGCAACCGACACAGAAATACTAACTCTGGTATTCGGGCCAACTGGGTGCAACCTGCAGGCAGATAACCAAAGTGTGATGACTGCAATGTGAATACACTCGTACATCTACAATGTTAAGTTGTCAATCTCGCCTTCATTCTTGCTGGATGGGTTCGGCACTTGCTAAGCTCGAGAATCACTTTTACCAGCTCGAGGCAGCCCTATATCCCATGATGCAAGGCGGTAATTACCCAGATCTCGTTGCGCTTTCGCTCATGAGGTCACCTTCTTTACCAGCTCCTGGTAAGTGAACTTTCTTTACACTTTCAAAGAGATTCAACCACCATAGTTTTAAAATTTTTATTCCCTGTTAAAGTTAGTTGTTCCCGATTCACTTAGACCCTATTCCCGTTAGTTCCTCGACCCCTTTTTATAATTTTTCTGTCAGTCAGGCCTTAGGCCTTCCCATCCAACTTTTTCCTGTCAGGATTTTTTGTGTAGGTGTGACTGTGCTCTGCTTTAATTAGTGTAATTAAGGACTGAGTGAGTGTGTGTTAGTGTCCTACTAGGTCATGTCAAAAGACACTAGGGTCTCAGGTTTTAAGAAGTGTGACTCGTGCTGTCAGAAGATGTCTCTGACAGACAGTCACACTTCTTGTATTTATTGCCTGGGACCCCTACACCTGCAGGACTCCTGTGCTATTTGTCATTCTTTCAGCCAGAGAGTCCTGCAGGAGCATAGAAATAAGTTGATCCTTAGGGGTCTCTTTAAGCCTGAAAGCTCCCCGGCTAAGGTCGGTTACAGGAAGCCCTCTAAGCCACCCAAGACCCAGACTTCGGTGTCCAAGTCTGTGGCCTTGGTTCCGACCCCTCCAGAGTCGATATCGGCTCCGTCTGGAGCCGATCCTTCCTCCTTGGAAGTTTCTGTATCGGCGCCGATCGGCACCGATACCCTGGCCGTGTCGGCTCCGCTGGAGCCAATACCCTAGAGAAGCATGTTTTGGCTCCAGCTGGAGCCGAGACCTCTACCTCAGCTCGAGCCGACAAGCTGTCGGCTCCAACTGGGACCAAGGTTCATCAGCTCCGATGGCTCCCGAGGATGAGGTCTAGATCTCCTTCACTGGAGTCATCCACTCGGCTCTGGCCTCCCCTTACTTTCGAATGGAGCATGACGATCGTCAAGGTCTTCCAGGCTCTCAGACCATGATTTGGAGAGAGTGGTGAGTAGACTACTAAAATCACAGGTATTGGCCCAGATGCTCCATAGCCCGCTCAGCAGACGACCGCTATTCCACACCCTCCTGAGATTCCTCCTTGACTCTCCTCAGAGCTCGGAGCCGGAGATTATTGGTACCGTGATTGCGCCTGTTGCCGATACCACACCTTTGGCTCGTCGTCTTCGACTCCTATCTCCTCCTCGAGACCATCCTTGAGGGATCCGCCCGGGCTTCCTGGTCGGTTCTGGGCTTAGTAGCATCGGACCCTTGTCCACCCTCCCGGCTCCCCTCCTCGGAGCTGGCCTTGGTGAGCTCGGCCGACATCTGCTTCAGAGCCTTCCTTTCGGGGCTGGGGATCCCCATTTCTTCGAGGGGTCTCTCGGCCTCCCTGGGAGGAGCCGAGGTGATGAGGAGTGCTAGCCCCGAGCTTAGTCAGCAGTCGGTTCCTTTAGCTCCTCCCTCTACGGTGCCTGTAGATGTCTCTTTCCACTCTCTTGCTCCCGGACCCAGAGATCCATCGCCCCAGGTTTCCCCACTGGGAAGAACTTCCTCTTCCGAGGTTTCTCCTGATCCTTCAGGAGAGCCCCCGCATAAGAGGACCTGCAAGAGGAAGCACTTAGACTCCCCTGAGTCTACAACATCAGATACCGACTTAGATGAGTTGGAGGGGTCCCCAAGATCCCCCTCTGAGGATGTCTCCTTTTCAGACATCCTAGAACTCCTAAAACAGAGGGGAAACTGGACCTCCATTAATCCCTCCGAGGATGAGTCGGTATACCTGGAGGCTTTTGGATCTCGACCCTCCACCTCCTGGGTGTTTCCGCCTTTCAACCCTCTCATGGAGGTGATAGCTCGAAAGGCATGGGCATCTCCTGATTCTGTGGAACCAGTCCCCAGGAGGCCTTCTAAATTTATCACGGCCCCCACTGAGAAACAGTTTCACAAAGGTGTTCCAGTTGATGCCATGGTGGTGGCAGCCGCCACCAAAAAGGAACTTGCAGATCCTTCCGTACCAGTCCATCCTCCTAACAAGGAGTCTAGGACCATGAACAGGTATGGTAAGCAGATGTTTTCCTCAGCGACCTTTGCTATGCGTTCGCTGAATTATTTATGTCACTTCACCCGACTTCAAAGAGACATCCTCAAAGAATTGGGTGAGGTAGTACAGGATCCGTCAGCTGCTGGGGCTCAAGAGAAGATTGCCCCTCAGCTTGGAATCCTAAATTCCATCACTAACTCCTCCATGCGGCTCATTTCTTATGCAGCCGATGGGGCGAGTAGAGCCGCAGGAACAGGAGTGGCTCTTGGATGTCAGTCCTGGATGCGGCTTTGCAATTTTGCAGACCCCTTTAAGGCGTCCTTCACAAATTCTCCCTTTGATGGCACTACTTTGTTTGGGCCTCAGGTGAAGGACACATTAACCAGGTGCGAACAAGATGGCAAGACTCTTTCTGCCGTAGGAGTCTGTTTCTCCACCCCTTCTAGACCTTGCCCCAAAGATCAGAAGGGAGGGAAAATGTGGTTCGAAAATCTCAGGGAGTCACACCTGACGACGTGGTCAATTTACCCCCAGAGGCAGAGGGGTAATAACAACAGACGCCCTAGGGGCAGAGGAGGTCCGCAGAACCAGGGGAGCAGAGAGCCTCTCTGACGAGCCCTTCCAGCATCCCTGAGGTGTTGCCCGACTGCCCACCCTTGGAGGCAGTCGGGAGATTGTCACTGTACCCAGAAGCCTGGCTTTCCCTCTCAAGACAGATGGGTACAGTCAATCATATCCGAGGGTTACAAAATCCCTTCGAGGAAAGCCCTTCCTCAAAAAGGTTCCCTTCCAGACGCTCCACCCGGTCTGGGAAATTCTAAGCGGCTAGAGGTATCAAAGCTTCTAAGAAAAAGGGCCATCCAACCAGTTCCAACAGATCAATTAGAGTCCGGAATCTACTCAAGGTTCTTTTTGGTTCCCAAAAAGACGGGAGACTGGAGACCAATATTAGACCTCAGCAGACTGAACAAGTCTGTCAAAAAGACAAGATTTAGGATGGTCACACTTCAATCAATTTTGCCCTTCCTGGGCAAAAACAACTGGATGTGCTCCATAGACCTTCAGGATGCGTACTATCACATAAAAATCCACAGACGCTCCAGAAGGTTTCTCCACTTTCAGCTGGGGACCAGTCATTTTCAATTCAGAGCCCTGCCCTTTGGTCTCACTACAGCCCCCAGAGTGTTCACCAAATGCATGGCAGCGGTCACGGCTCACCTGAGACGTCAAGGATTCCAGGTGTTTCCGTATCTTGATGACTGGCTCCTCTCAGCCACCACCAGGCATCAACTTCTCCAAGCCAGAGATTATACTCTACGTCTCTGCGGTCAGTTAGGAATTTCGGTCAACTTCGAAAAGTCTTCCTTATCGCCCTGCCAATCTATTACCTTTATAGGCGCAAATCTAGACACTACTCGGATGTCAGCAAACCTAACAAGTCAAAGAATCCTAGATATCCAAAACCACATTCGGATCATCCTATCCAGCAAAAGGGTACAAGCCAGGTTGGTCCTGAAAGTGCTGGGCCTCATGGCAGCTGCCATCACACTTCTCCTCTGGCCCGCTTTTACATGTCTCCTACAATGGATGTTGTTCACCCAATGGTCCTTCCAGCAGCTTCCCATGCCACAAGATCCTGGTGACACAAACCTGCAAGAGCCATCTATCCTGGTGGACTTCTTCTCCTCTAGTCCATCAGGGCAGACCATTTGTCCCCCCGGCCCCGGTAGCCACGGTCACTTCAGATGCCTCCCTGATCGGGTGGGGGGGCATTATCAGGGCAGGATGGTTCATGGCACGTGGCAACCGTTCGAATACCACCTGCACATAAATGTCATAGAGATGAGAGCAGTGCTTTTAACGTTGCAAGCCCTCAACGACTTTCTTCCCTTAGGAACTATTGCAGTTCACACGGACAACATGTCCGTGGTGTGGTACATCAACAAGCAGGGTGGAACCAAGTCCTATCCCTTGTGTTGAGAAGCTCTCAGACTTTGGCAATGGGCGATCTCCTCTCATCGGTTTCTGGTAGCAATGCATATCCCCGGGAAAACCAACATAATAGCGGACAGATTGAGCAGAGCTATACTCATGCCTCACGAGTGGTCTCTCAAGCAATCCATAGTGGAGGAGATTTTTCAGAAGTGGGGCCACCCATGCTGCGATCTTTTTGCTACACCCCAAAACAGCAAATGCCCAGACTTCTTCTCTCTCTTTCCACTTCCGGGCCACCCCCCCAGAGACACTCTTACCCAATATTGGCCCCGGGGGCTTCTTTATTGTTTTCCCCTTTCCTGATACCTCACACTCCAGAAAGCTACCATCTTGAGAGCCAAAATGATTCTCATTGCCCTTACTGGCCTCGACAAATTTGGTTCTGCCTTCATCGCCATCTTATGGTGCAGCCTTGGCATCTGGATCCAATTCCAGATCTTCTGACCCACCAGTCGGGTCAACTGCACCGATCAATTCGTTCCCTCAACCTCACTGCTTGGTTGCTCCACTTCCTTCCTTAACCAGGCTTCCTATGATCTCTAACCCCATTAGAGATATAATAGTAGCCTCTCTAAAGTCCTCTACCAGGAGGATTTACTCTAGTAAGTGGAAACGTTTCTCTTTTTGGGCAAAGTCTAAGAACATAGACCCTTTTACTGCCCCTATTCAATCGGTCTTGGACTTTCTTGCTGAAATATTTCGCTCCGGTTCTTCTGCTTCCACAGTTAAAGTCCCGTTGGCAGCAATCTCTAATTTCCATGTCGGATTTGCAGACCACAATATCATGTCTCACAAACTTTGTAAAGCTTTTCTCAAAGGGGTGTTCCTTCTTAAGCCCCCTGTTAGAGATCCTCCACCACAGTGGGACCTAAATTTAGTGCTGGCATCCTTGATACTTCCCCCTTTCGAACCGGCTGCTACATGCTCATTAAAATGTCTTTCTTGGAAGACTCTCTTTCTAGTTGCTATTACTTCGGCTAGGAGAGTGTCGGTACTACATGCCCTCTGTGTTCGTCCCCCTTACTTGGTCTTCCACAAGGATAGAGTATCCTTAAGAACCAATCCATCCTTTTTGCCCAAGGTTGCTTCTAAAACAAATTTAAATCAATCCATTGACCTTCCTGTATTTTTTCCCAATCTTTCTAACAGGGCAGAACAAAAACTGCATTGGCTAGATGTTCATCGCCAACTCAGATATTATTTGGACAGAACAAAGCAATTTAGGAAATCTGATCAGCTTTTTCTTTCTTATGCTGAAAATAGGAAAGGTCTTCCTGTTTCTAAAGTAACCTTATCCAGATGGCTATCTTCCACCATTTCTGACATTTATCAGCTGAGGTGCAAACAGCTGATCTCAAAACCTAAAGCGCATTCTACTAGAGGTCTAGCCACATCTACAGCTTTTCAGGCTAGACTACCCTTGGACACTATTTGTGCAGCAGCCACTTGGGCCACTCCTCATACCTTTGTTTCTCATTACAAATTGGATTTGGCCTCCAGGAACAGGGCAAGTTTTGGTTCCACAGTTCTCAAGAGTCTGTTCCATTGAGCCTCCCAGGATAGGGGTGCTAGGGACGCGGTCCCATCCAGCAAGAATGAAGGCGAGATTGACAACTTAACATTGAGAAGTTATGTACCTACCATAACGTTCCATGTTAGTTGTCTTCTCTCGCCTTCTTTCTTGTGTCCCTCCCTCCTGTCCCCCTAGCCTGAACAGACCTTGATTTTCCCTTCTCGGGGAGATTGTTCTCCCTCGGACACCAGTTAGCTCGGGATCTCAGTTACCTGGTTCCCCTTACAGTCTTCTAGGCTAATTATTCTGCTTTCCTTGTGGAAAGATTGTGGGCAGTTTTCCTCTAGATACCAAACGAGATCTGGGTAATTACCGCCTTGCATCATGGGATATAGGGCTGCTTCGAGCTGGTAAAAGTGATTCTCGAGCTTAGCAAGTGCCGAGTCCCATCCAGCAAGAAAGAAGGCGAGAGAAGACAACTAACATGGAACGTTATGGTAGGTACATAACTTCTAATTTATGGTAAGTGTACACAACTGTACTTTTTCTCTACACCCTACCATCTGGACCAATGTAACTCAAAACAGGTAGGTGCTAGAGATTATATCCAGAGGCTACACTATTCCCTTCCTCAGTTCTTCTCTGGAGAGGTCAAAGAGACTCCCTGACATTCCACCTAGTTAAAGGGAGTTTGCAGTAGCAGAAATTCTAAGTCTACCACAAAAAAGAGTCGTCCAAGAGGTCCCGATCTCACAAAGAAGATTTGGAACTTACTCTTGCTTCTTTTTAGTGCCAATGAAAGCCAGGGACCTGCAATCCATATTGGATCTAAGCAAATTAAACTTGCTCATAAAGCAAAGTTCTGAAGGGTGACAATTCAGTCCATTCTCCCTGTATTGCGGAAGGACAGTTGGATATGCTCTGTGGACTTAAAGGATGCATACTATCACATCAAAATAGACAGGCACTCCAGGAGTAATCTGCTGTTCTGTCTGGCATCCAGTCCTTTCCAGTTCAGGGCTCTGCCCTTTGGATTCACCACAGCCCCCAGGGTGTTTACCAAATGGTAAGGCAGTAGTTGCAGCTCACCTCAGACTGCAGGGATTCTGGGTGTTCTCTTACCTGGATGACTGGCTCTTCACTGCCCCAACCAGACATAATCTGATACATGCCAGAGATTGCCAGTCATCTGGGGATTACTATAAACCTGGCAAACTCCAATCTTCCCCTATGCAGACTTTAGAGTTTATCGGACCTACCTTGGACACAGTAGATAAGATTTCCGGCCTTCCACCTCATTGCGTCCTAAACCTGAGAGATCAGGTACAAACGGTGTGAGATCAGGTACAAACAGTGTTGAGTCTGGCTTCTCCCCCAGCAAGGCTAATTCTCCAAGCTCTAGGATCTTTGGCAGCTGGCATCCCTTTAGTTCCTCTTGCAAGATATTTTATGCGAGTCCTTCAATGGACGTCAGCTGCACAATGGTCTGTTCTCTACAAGCCTCTGTTCCTATCAAGCTGACTGGTGTTTGCAGAAGGCATCTTCAATGGTGACTTCTGTTGGATGACCTGACATTAGGCAGATCTTTCCTTCTCCCCCCAGCACGGTAACTATGAACTCTTGCTAGGTGGGGTGGGGGGCATTACAGTGGGAATATGGTACAAGGCACGTGGATACCCATACAGACCAGGTTGCGTATCAGAATTCTGGAGATGAAAGCTGTCCTCCTATCATTGCAAGCCTTTTAGGACGTTCTCCCTATAGGAACATTTGCTATCCTCACAGACACCATCAATCATGTGGTACATTAACAAACAAGGAGGAAGCCATTCCTACCCACTGTGTAGACAGACCATGAGGATTTGAGAATGGGCGATTGTCTTCAGACCACTTTCTGCTTGCAACACACATTCCAGGGAAATCCAGCTCTCTGGCAGATAAGCTCAGCAGGTCTAGTCTGACTCCTTATGAGTGGTTCCTCAACCAATCAGTAGTAGACTTGATTTTCAACCACTGGGGCCAATCTTGCTGCGACCTGTCTGCATTCCCCAAAAACAACAAATGCAGCAATTACTTCGCTTTGATTCCCCCTTCAGGGGGAGTCCCCAAGTGATACAGTTCATGATACACCCCCCCCACTCTCTACCAGTCTTTTCCCCTAATTTCTCTAATGATGGAGAATGTTTGTTACATTCATTGGATGTTCACAGACAGTTATGATTTTACTTGCACAGGAACAAGCCCATTAGAAAATCAGATCAGTTATTTGTTTCCTTCACTGCTAGCTGTCTAGGTCAGGTAGTTTCCAAGGTTACTCTTGCCAAGGGGATCACAGACTGTATCTCCTTTTTTATGAGAAAAATGGTTTGCAACTGCCTTGTCCACCTAAGGCCACTCCACCAGGCCTCATTAGATAATATTTGTGCTGCAGCCACTTGGTCTAATGCTCATACGTTTGTATCACACTACAGATTGGATCTTGTTTCCCAGAGCAGGGCTTCTTTCAGTTTGGCTGTACTCCGGCATATCCTTCCTTGAGACCACCCAGGAGTTGTATAGCTGAGGGCTCCATTCGTTAGGAGAAATGAAAGAGACAACATCAGATTTATTAGTTATATACTTAACATAACTTGGTATCTGTGTTGTCTTCTTTCATTCCTCCTCACCTTCCCAGCCAACCATCCCCCTTCCTGGTACTCTAGAAGATGTTCTTCGTGTTTCACTGTTGCAGTCATTACATCAGGGTAATCTGCTGGCAGGTTGCCCTCAGTCGGCCTGAATTCCAAAGTCTTGGGTCCTGTGTCAGTTGCTGTCTTCTCTTCCATGACGTCAGGTCGTCAGGGGTATAAAACATGCAACTGATGCCATTTTCTTCAGTCGTTCTTGCCGCGTGGTGCCCGAAGCAGAAGCATTTCGCAAGTGCCGGTTGGCCGACTACTGAAATATTCGTGTTTTGAATTTCAGAACGGAAGTCTTCAATAAAGCTAAGTACCCCGTTGGGGAAACTTTTTTCTTGCTTTCTACCGATGTCAGAAAAAGTTAGTAACTGTATTACTTGTGGGAAGCAAATACCTCATAAGGATTTCCATTTATACTGTATTCTTTACCTAGGCCCTGATCACAACGTGCCTGGCTGTCGGTTTTGTGCTAGATTTAACCAACACACTATTAAGTAATATTTTTGCATCTAAGTATTTTGGAAACAGATTTAACTACCCAAAGATGTTGTCGGATAGCAATCCGACTACCGGAGTACATAAAAAATGCAAAGAAAAGGACAGAGAAAGGCAGTCAAGATCCAAAACCGACGACGAAGCTTCTCCTAAGCCAGTCACCAATTCGCCGGTACTCAGTGAGGCGCTTTTGCAGCTCCTGATACCCGCTACCTTCGAGTCGCAGGCCTCTACTGACACCCATGTGGAGTCCGGCATGCCGCAAGATACTCGAGGTATTGGACCGATGGATGCATCTCCCTCAGATGGGTCCAGAGCCGCTGAGCAGGCACCGGCCTCTGAGGGTGTATTCAGACCTCAACATTTTTACATCAAACTGATGAAAGCTGCAAAACCAAAGGCAAAGACACTGTCTAAAACTAAAAAACTGACGCCTGAGCCACATGCACAGGCCTCTATGCCTAAAAAAACAGATGATCAAAATGGTTGAAGACCTTATTACCTTGATCAGGGGTACCCATCCCCCTCCAGATAAGAGGCCTAGGCAAGACTCTGACTATGAATCTTCAGATCAGGTTTCCATTTCTTCTGGTTCCTCTTCTGATCAGGAATTATCTTTACCTCCCCATGAGGATTGTGATGCTGAGGAGTCTATTCCATCTGCATCTCCTCCTGAGGATTATTAATTTGGAGAAACCTTGCATACTTTGAGGGAGCATTTTCACTGGGAGAGTCAATACTTCAAAGAATCAAAAAAGAGGCTCAGGGATTTCCTCCTTCTCCCTCAGCACAAGCCTTTAGCCATCCCCCCTGTGTTAGACATTGTGGAGGATGTTTTTTCGGAGTCAAGCCTGACCCCTAACTCTTTACCTCCGGCTCCCAGTAAGCCTGATAGGTATTTCAGGGTCCCTGACTCTCATAAATTTTTATTTAGAAACTCTGCTGCTGATCCTGAAACTATTTCACAGGGTCCTAAGGGAGTTAAGGCCTCAACAGCAAAAAACCCTACCCCTCTGACAGAGATTTCAGGGCACTGGACGGATGGGGAGAAAAGGTTTATACATCTGCAACCTTGGCAATCATGGCCTTAAACTGTCAATTTCATATGCTTAAGTACCAGCAACATGTTATGGGATTGCTGAAACAGAAAATTATGTTGATTTCAGAATGTGCAGAAAATAAGGAATTGCAGGAATTATTGCATGCAGCTGAACAAGTTGGAAAGCATACTTTGCAGTGTGGTTTTGATTCTTTAGAGGCCTCCTACAAGGCTGCAGTTACTGGATCTGTGATTAGGAGGCATGCCTGGTTAAAGGAACAAAATATGCCTGATCATGTTAAAGCTAAATTGCTAGATGCACCTTTACAGCATGATTCTCTGTTTGGTATTAAGGCAGAAGAGGTTTTAAAGAAAATGGAAGACAAAGCTAAGTCTATGCGAACTGTTAAAGGTTTCTTACAAGTGCAGCCACCTAGATTCAGTAGACACTGGCATACAAAAAATTGGTCCTTTCCTGTGTCAGACAGAGCTCAAAGGGGCAAATCCAGATGCCCTAAGGGTTCCAGGTACCAGGTTCAAGACTCATATAGGTCAAAGCAATGGGGCGCATCCACCTCCAAATCTGGAGGAGATAAAGTGCAAACCTACAGAAAGCAATCCCAATGACTTCCCTCTGCCTACACCAAGCACTTATCTTTTGGCAGCACCCATAGGGAGAAAATTAGCACTTTTTGCTCAAAATTGGCAGTTAATAACCCACGACAAGTGGGTACTGAACATCGTATCACAGGGATACAGATTCCATTTCTACACTCTTCCATTGACAAATGGTTGGCCAGACCTGCCAAAAAAACAATGGGTAGAGGCACAGAAACAGGTTACATCCCTCATGGATATGGGGGCCATTCATGTAGTACCAGAACAGGAAAAAGGACAAGGTTTTTACTCAAGACTGTTCTTGGCACCCAGAAAGGACAAGGCTTGGTGGCCAATACTGGATTTATCAATTTTGAACACATACCTGGAAATTCCAAAATTAAAATGCTCACTTTGCAACAGCTTCTGCCCATGCTGGGCCTGAATGCTTGGCTGGTGACTTTAGACTTAAGAGGCATTACCTGCATGTCCCAATAAGACAGCCGTGCAGAAGATACCTCACATTCAAGTCTGGCTTAATGCATTACCAATTCTCTGTACTGCCGTTTGGCTTATCTACTGCACCCAGGGTCTTTACAAAGTGCCTGGCACCAGTAATTGCATTTTGCAGACAAAGAAGTATTCAAATATATCCTTACTTGGACGACTGTCTCATTCAAGCAGAGAACAAGGACACTCTTCTATGACACCTGGCGTTTGTGAAAAGGCTTCTAACATGCCTAGGGTACACAATAAACGAAAAGAAATCACAACTGGTACCCTCTCAAAAGATAACATTCCTGGGTGCAAGCTTGCATACAACTGCCCAGATGGCTTACCTCACGCCAGACAAACAAAGGCAACTGACTACTTACTTCAAACTGATGGCAACAAAAACCCAGTCTTCTGCAAGACAAATTCTGCAGGCTCTGGGCTTCATGGCATTCTGCATCCTACTAATTCCATATGCAAGACTGCATATGAGGAAACTTCAATGGTACCTAAAAAGTTTATGGAGTCAGCATTCACACAGTCTGGAAACAATGATTCCTCTCATCCCCTGCCTGTAACAGGGGTTTCTTTGGTGGTCAAAGGCCTGTCACCAAAACATGGGACGGCCCTTCACTCTACCCCCTGCCAGCCAAACCTTAACAACAGACGCATCAGATTATGCCTGGGGGGGGCCCACATGGCAGGAAGATGCATTCAGGGCATATGGGCATTAAATCAAATGCATCTGCATATCAACCAGAAAGAGATGCTAGCTGTTCAAAATGCCCTAACAGCCTTCAAGGACTTACTTCATCCAGGACAACTGCTGATAAAGATGGACAACACCACAGTCATGTGGTATATAAACAAGCAAGGGGGCACACACTCATACCCCCTTTGTAGATTAGCCATGGCACTGTGGGACACAGCTTCGACCTACCAGATAAATCTTCAAGCTCAATTCCTGCCAGGAAAACAGAACACTCTGGCAGACTATTTAAGCAGAAACCTTGTGAATCCTCACAAGTGGAAACTAAATCCACAAGTATTCAGCATGATAACAGAGAAATGGGGGAGCCCAGACATAGATCTATTTGCCTCTACTCAAAATTATCAACTGAAAAGATTCTGCACAAGGACTTATCACAGACAAGCATGGAAAGTGGACGCCCTATCTTTCAGTTGGAAAAACCTGTCAGTTTACGCCTTTCCTCCTCTGCCTCTTCTACCCAAGGTCCTCCTAAAAGTCAGACAAGATAAGCCAAAGATGATATTAATTGCCCCGGACTGGCCCCGCCAATACTGGTACCCAATCCTAAGGAACTTGTCTCAATACCCAGCTTGGACCTTGCCTCAAAGAACACAACTACTGTCCCAGCAAAACAATCAGATCCTGCACAGTCAACTACAGACTCTGAACCTGGCAGCATGGCTAATCATGTAATCATACCAACCACACCTCTCAGTAAAGCTGTGATGGATGTCATTTTGGAAGCCAGAAGGCCTAGTACTAGAAAATCTTATGCTGACAAATGGAGGAGATTTTGTACTTGGAATCAAGCACAAGGAACTGATACAGCAGAACCATATATTCCTCAGATATTACAATACTTAACTGAGATGCTTGACAAAAGTCTATCTTTCTCATCAATCAAAATCCATGCCTCTGCCATTTCGGCTCATTACAATACAGAGCCACCAATCTTTTCTCATCCTTTAATAAAGCAGTATCTTAGAGGAGCCAAAAATCTAAGGCCTCATAGAAGATCACCATTACCTGCATGGGACCTCAATTATGTGTTGGAAAAGCTCACCCTGCCTCCATTTGAACCAGCCGCTACCACTGATATAAAGTTCTTATCATGGAAGACAGCTCTGCTACTAGCAATTACTTCAGCAAGAATGTTTTCAGTGCTACAGGCCCTCATGGCTGTAGAGCCTTTTATCATATTTTACCCAGACAGGGTGTCTCTGAGGACAAATCCTACTTTTATGCCTAAGGTGGTTTCCAGTGTGGCTCTTAACCAAACAATTCATCTGCCAACTTTTTATTTAAATCCGCAGAACAAAGGGGAGAGAATTCTGCATTCCTTGGACGTATACAGACAGCTAAGATTCTACTTGAGCAGGACAAAAGCTCTATTAAAAACTGAGCAATTACTAGTGTCATATGCTGCAGGATCAGAAGGAAAGGCTATCTCAAAGCAGACAATTTCAAAGTGGATAAGCCATTGCATCCATTTCTGCTACTCACACCATGGTAAACCTGTGCCCAAGGGCATTGGGTCTCATTCCACCAGAGCTGCAGCTACTTCGGCAGCCTTTCTCAGAGGATTACCAACCAAATACATTTTAGAGGCTGCTACTTGGAGTTCTGAGCACACCTTTACAAAGCATTACCATTTGCCACTCTACTCTACGTCCAGGGCACGCTTTGCCACTGCAGTGCTGCAGGGCCTTATAGCTGCACCTAATGCTGTTTAGCTCCAGCCTCCTTACCATAGCTTTGGGATTCTACCCAAATGTAATGACTGCAGTAGTGAAACACGAAGACATAGTACAGTTGTGTACACTTACCACAAATGTAGATGTTCGAGTGTATTCACTGTTGCAGTCCAGGTTACCCTCCCGCCATCCCCCTGTCATTCTGGAGGTCATTCTGGAGTTTATCTTTCCTTCTCTATCTTCTACAACCTATGTGGTGTATTTGCTTGTAGATGAAGGTAAAGTTTATATTGATGCATGTATATATATATATATATATATATATATATATATATATATATATATATATATAAAATATTGCTACCTTTTTGGGGGCACCTAACATTGGGGGCAAGAAAAACTAAAGAAAATGGCGTCGGCTGCATGTTTTATACCCCTTATGATCTGATTGTCATGGAAGAGAAGACAGCAACCGACGCAGGACCCAAGACTTTGGAATTCAGGCCAACTGAGGGCAACCTGCCAGCAGATTACCCTGATGTAATGACTACAACAGTGAATACACTCGAACATCTACATTTATGGTAAGTGTACACAACTGTACTGTCTGGAGAGAACTATCTTTGGGGATTGGTCCTGTGTTTTGAGTCTCTGGGTATGGAGATGCATGTATTTAAACACATATAATTGTATATTTTAAGATCTTTCTATTCCTGCTCTCTCTTCTTTATGGGCAGCAAACTCAATCTGAGGAGGTTGGTTAGAGTGCAGGGCATTGTGGGTATTGGGAGGAGCTCAAGGCTTGGATCCTAGTCTGAAAAGAATGTGGCCGAGTCAGATCTGAGCACTGATCCTTAACCCATTCATTAAGAGAAATGAAAGAAGACAACACAGATACCAAGTTATTGTAAGTGCATAACTAATAAATTTGCACAGACAGCTTGGGTACTGTTTGGATAAAACTAGGACTATTTGCAAGTCTAATCAGCTTTTTGTTTACTTTCATCCCAGGTTTTTGGGTTTGGTTGTTTCTAAGCAAATAGTCTCCTCCTGGATTTCTAAGGTCATTTCTTTTTTCTTTTCATGGCAAGTCTCTTGTCTGTTTCTGTTAGAGTTCATTATACCAGGCCTGTTACCTCTTCTGGTGTCTTATTCAAGGGGTTAGACACCAATTCCATCCTTGAAGCTGCTACTTGATCTTCAATGTAGACCTTTACTAAACATTATAAGTTGGATATGGTTTCTAGGGCCAGGACAGGTTTTGCTGAAAATATTTTATGTGGGTTTGTTGAAGGCTGTTCTCAGCCTTCCACCTCCCATTCTGTTTCTTAAGCTTTTTTACTCTCCCTTGTTTCAGGAATACTGCACCTGTGACATAGAAGGACATAGTACAGTTGTGTGAAACCTTACCATAACAGTAGATGCCTTCTCTTGACTGTTGCAGTATTTGCTCCCTTCTTATAGCCCCCTCTTCTTTATTCTGCATTTTATCCTTCTGGATGTGCATGGGTTCCTTTGTCCTAGGACGATTGCTGTCTTCTGGGGGAAAGTCAGTTCTGGTTAGCTGTGTCTGTATGTCCCTTTTACACCTTGTGTTCTGTGTGAGAAGCATAAATGTGATGTATGGCACAAATAAGATCCTTTTTAAGCTTTTTCATTCTTGCCAAGCGATGGGCTGCCCAGCATGGGACATCCCTTCTTTCAGGAATACTGCATCAGTGAAGAGAAGGACATCTACTGTTATGGTAAGATTTTACACAACTGTACTTTCTGTGCTTCTGGAGGACAGATGGTTCCACCCTTCCTCAGATCTGCCCTCTGAATCCCATATGTCTTTGTGCTGTGCCTTGAGCTTCATCACTCTACTCCGCAGGGACAGCCAGCCCAAAGTCTTAAGGCTACCCAGCAAAGTATAATTATTTCTTCCGGTACTTCTCTGGAACATCCCACTGAAGAAGTCCCTAGGAAGAGAAAGTGCAAGAGGAGGCACTTAGATTCTCCTAAGGAGTCTGTTACTGAAGATACCGATTTTGATGAGGGGTAATGGTCCCCAAGATCACCACCTGATGACATCCCCTTTAGAGACATCCTGGAAATCCTCAAGCAAAAGGGTGGTTTGTCTACGGGTAACCCTTCCCAAGAGGAATCGGTATTCCTGGAAGCCTTTGGGTCTGGCCCATCTACTTCCTGGGTGACTCCGCCCACTGACGAGCTCATTGATTTGATCTCTAGGCGGGCATGGGAGGAACCTGGCTCTGTTGAGCAGATCCCCAAAGAGACCAGACAGGATCCTGACACCACCGAAAGGAAGAGAGTTTTGGAGTAAGGGAGTACCAGCATATGACATGGGTGTAGCAGCAGCCATGAAGAAAACTTGTGGAATAGAATTCATCTGTCCATCCCCCTAACAGGGAGTAAATAGTGTTGGACACATTTGGGAACTGTGTATATGCTTCAGCGACCTTTGCACTAAGGTTGCTAAATTATTTGGCACATTTCATTAGATTGCAGAAGGGTTTGATTAAAGAACTCTCCAAATCCTTCTCTGGGACCAGTACTTCTGAAGCACAGAGCTCTAGTACCTCACAGGTGGCTACCTTACAATTGATCGCAAATTTGTCTGTGAGGCTCATTTCCCATGCAGCTGAAGGTATCTCCAGGGCAGTGGGTTCAAGCATTTCCATTAGAAGGCATGCCTGGGTGGACATGTGTGATTTTGTGGAGCCCTTCATGTCCGCCTTCATCAATGCACCCTTTGATGGAAGTTCTTTGTTTGGCCCTAAGGTAAAGGACACACTCTCCAGGTGTGAGCATGATGGTAAGACCCTGTCTGCAGTGGATGTACATTTTTCAACCCCTCAAAGAACCTACTGTAGGAATCAACAAGATGGTAGAAAATTTTGGTTCAGAATGTCCCAGGGTCTTTCCCAAGATCCATGTGGAGATATAGCTCCCCCCTCTGTCCCTGTTGGAACTAATGGAAGATGCCGCCTGAGCAGCAGAGGAGGCCCACAGAACCAGGGGTCCAGAGATTCTTTCTCTGACAGACCCTGTCAGCATGTTTCTGAAAGGAGGCCTGATTGCAACTGGAGGTAGTTGGGAGTTGTCAATCCCTGCACCAACAAGCCTGACTAGACATTGCAAAAGATAGGTGGGTGCAGAGGATTATTTCCAGAGGTTATAGGTTATATAATTCCCTTTTCTCTATCTCCTCTGCCAATATTAAGCAAAATTTCCAATGTTCCACCCAGTCAGAGGAAAGCAGCAGCTCTAGAAATAAAAAAGCTGCTAGAAAAAGGAGTCCTCCAAGAGGTCCCCCCAGACCAGATAAAATCTGAAACTTACTCAAGATTCTTTTTAGTGCCAAAGAAAACAGTGGACTGGTACCAATTTTGGATCTCAGCATCCTGAATGAATCAGTCCAGTACACAAAGCTCTGGATGGACAAAGTTCAGTCCATTTTCCTTTCCTGCACAAGGATGACTGGATGTGCTGTATAGATCTTCAGGATACATGCTATTACATAAAAATGAATAAACAATCCAGGAGATACCAATGCTTCCAGCTGGGAGCCAGTCATTACCAATTCAGAGCACTGCCATTTGCCCTCACCACAGCCCCCAGGTTGTTCATCAAATGCACGGCAGTAGTAGCAGCTCACTTGAGACTGCAAGGATTCTGGGTGTGTCCAGATGACTAGCTCATAACTGCCCTAGTCAGACATATGATAAAAGCTCAAGACTGTATACTCCAGGTGTGCTCTCTTCTAGGAATTGGCATCAACCACAGCAAATTCCATTAGAACCATCACAGACATTAGAGTTCTTAGGGTTTGTTCAATATGTTATCAGTGACAGCCTCCCTTCCCTTACTGAGAGTTCAGACTA
This sequence comes from Protopterus annectens, assembly GCF_019279795.1. Taxonomy (NCBI): domain Eukaryota; kingdom Metazoa; phylum Chordata; order Ceratodontiformes; family Protopteridae; genus Protopterus; species Protopterus annectens. The sequence continues at coordinate 1,618,664,256 of NC_056744.1, forward strand.
TTCAATTTCAAGTCAAAAAGATATTTCAAAATTCTTCTCTATCAGGTCAATTGATTTTACAGGCCTAGGGGTCAATGTCTGCAGCGATGGTTTTAGTTCCATTAGCAAGATAATATATGAAAATTCTTCAGTGGACCATATCCACTCAGTGGTGCATTCTACATCAACCGATGTCCACTCAGATCAGGATAACTCAGGTGTGCAAAAAGTACCTCTCTTGGTAGATTTAGTCACATCAGGTTTTTCAAGGCTGTCCCTTCATTGGTCCTCAAGCCAAAGCCATAGTGACCATGGATGCTTCTCAAATTGGAGAGGCACTTCTTGGGAAAGAGAGTCCAAGGCAGTTGGGCCTCTGAAGAGGCTAACTTGCTTATCAGTGTCCTGGAAATGAGAGCAGTGTGCCTAGTGTTGTAGGCCCTTCAAGACTTTCTCCCTTTCAGGAATATTGCGATTTAAGTGGACAATATGTCAGTGGTATCAACAAACAGAGGAACCAGATCTTACCCCTTATGTCAAGAAGCTCCGAGAGTGTGGCAGTGAGTGATGTTATCCAGTCAATATTTGATAGCAACTTTGATTCCGGGGAAATCCAACGTGATAGCAGACAAGTTGAGCAGGTCCATTTTGTTACCTCATGAGTGGTCTCTCAACATGAGAGTTGTGGAAAAGATATTCCCCCAGTCAGGACAACCTTGCTGCAACCTCTTTACATCTCCTCTCAACAGCAAGTGCAGCAGGTTCTTTGACCTGATCCCTCCACTGGGGAATCACCAAGAGACACTCTCCTTCATGATTGCCCCCCCAGTTCTCCTCTATGCATATCTTCCAACCTCCCTTAACCCCCAAAGTTTTCCAGAAAGCATCTCGATTGAAGAGCAAATTTATCTTCATTGCTCCTTATTGGCCTCATTAGATTTGGTTCCCTTTTCATTGGCCTCATCTGTGTTGTCCATTTTCATTCTTCCTCCAATCCCCTACCATTTAGTTTATGACTTTTGGAAGAATGAGAATGTAATAAGGGAACCAATGTTCCTTCCTTTGAGCTCCAGGTATTGTTTTTTCATACCAGAGTTCTAATATTCCTATGAAGCTATAAGGCTTGCAGACAAGATCTGTGGTATGTTAGGGGTGTAGAGCATTATGGGTAAGGGAGGAGCTTGAGAGTTCCAGTAGCCAGGAGTTGTCAAAAATGGCCTAGGTGGATCCGAGGATCAGGCTCGAACCCAATTGTTGAAGAAATGAAATGGGCAACACAGATGGAACATTATGGTGAGTACATAACTTTTTATCACTCATTCTGTGGCTTTACCATTCGTTTGGGCTGCAGTTTAAGTTCTAAAAGCTTTTGCAGAGTAAATTTAAAAAGACTGAAGCATACTGAGAAACTTGCTATAATTTCAATAGACTGGTTAACAGCATAGTTGCTGATTCATATTTGTGTAGATGTGCAAGATCTTTGTAAACTGTAACAAGAGCATCATCTCCTTCAAGTAATTGAAACTTTCTGTCATGCCAGGAGCAAAATAGTATTTTGCTAATCAGAGGTTTTGGCAAGTAATGCTTGAGGAATGTTGCAGGATGTAATCTTTGAAAGAGAGTTTTTTTTTTTGAGGTTTTACTTGGTGTTGCACAGAGCACTGAGAGGCTTGATAATGTTTAATGCAATTTTTTAACATCTTTAAATCAGATGCAGTAGTAATGCAGGCGCACAGAAAACAAAGCATAACAACATCCTTCGCACTAATACTGCATACTACACACAAAAAAAATCCTCTTTCTCTCCAACATAATACAAATTGCTTATTCCCACCATCCCTTAAACCTCACACTTCCTCTGAAATATTATTCTGCATAAATTGTTCCCACAAATTACATTCATTCCTGTATAATTTGCTGCTCCCCTTGTCTAAAGGTCCCACCTCCAGTTATTTAATCTCATTTAAATACTCTGTGTTTCACTTGATTTCCATTTACTGCTAATTGCTTTTTGGTGGCCAGTAACATTAAACTTAATAAGGCCTTGGTGTGTGTGGGTAATTCAGATCCCATGTTCCAGGTCAAAAAAGTCACTTTAGTTACAACCATTTCTTCCCCTGACATTTTTGACAAAGTACTCTGTAATGAGCTTTTAAAATTTGCTACAAAAACATGTTCATAATTACCTCTTTCCCATCACACTTGCAGTATTCGGCTGTCTAACTAAGAAAAAAAAAATTCTAAAGTCTGAATTGTGATATAAAAAATACCTTTGCAAATACTTCCAATCAAAAATCCTAAATCTTTTGCTCTTTGTTGCATATTTGGGTGTGATGTGGACGTCCTCCCATTGTTCCTTCATAAATTGCCTTTTCAATCTCTTTTCTAACCCTCTGATTCTTATAATATGCATACAGTATTTTATATGTCCTGTTAAGCAGCTTCTGTTCTATACTTAACCAAGAACTAATGTACCAGATATGGTCTTTCACTTAGACCTTTCATCTCCCTTTCTGTTTTCATGTAGTCTGATATTAATCCCTGGTAGGGAAGTCTATCTCTAACCTGTAGTTTAAACTTCTGCTTGGTTTCATCCCACTCCATTACCTTTTCCTACCAAGTTATTTGCTCCCAGTGCCTTGATTCCTTTGATAATTTTCTCCAGTAAATTCTGGCTTCCCCTTGCCTATTTTTAGTACCCCTACTTACAGTCATCTCTGAGTAAAATCCCTTTTCTCCATTCCCACGTTACTGTTTGCTGCTTTCTGTATTTTTTTTATTCTCCTTAAGCCTCTGCTTCCAAAATCCTACTTTCTATAACGTGTTTCACCCCCCATTTCATCACCATTTTCCATTTTGATTTGTAACCTTCTGCTTGTTTTATGGGCTTTAAACCATACCTTCAAATCGGATAGTACTAAACCACCTTGTTTTATGAGGAGAATCAACTTATCCCCTTTCCATTCCTGGGAATGGAGAAAGGGGATTTTACTTTACATACTAAATCTAGAGTACTTAATAATAGTTTTCAATCTTACTCACAAACACTGGCTAATCTACAATGTATGTACTGTACCTGTGTACTATGTATGTATTCTGCCTATGTTCCAAATTATAGCTGTACACCACAAATCTATTAATTACCTTTATTTTTAAAATTTATATTTTTTGTTTGTTCTCTCCACTGTAACTGTTGATGTGATGCATACCACTGTAAAAACATGTCTCTTGTAATTTGTGTATACTGATCATGTCTAAATAATTAAATGTGTCTGTAATTTTTCTTTGTGGAGCTTTTCTCCCCGGGCCTCTGCTGAAAAAGGGCCTTTTTGGCTCAGTCAGACACCCCCAGTTAACAAGTGTTAAATAAATAAATCCCATTTGCTGATTTCCTTCTTTCTCTTCCACATTACTTTATTTATCGTCCACAGCTTCTCTGGTTGAAAAAGTATGCCTGACCAGTATATGAAACTAAAGAGATTAAAATAATTTTCACTGCTTGTGTCTTAAAAAAGCACTTCTAAAATTTCTTGATTATTATTCCAGTAATATCTTTGAATTTGTGAATTTCTAATTTTCTTTGCCTCTTTGCCATTGGCTCTAAATGTAAAGTAGATGACAAAAGGGAAAGACAGTGCCACTGCCTTGTTCCTCTGTTCAAACACACTTGTTAAAGCAGAACCCACTCACCTTAATTCTTGTCTCTAATCTTTTATATATTCACTTAAATAACCTTGTTATTGTACTGGGGGAATGCAATTGCTTGTATCGTCCTTTTCATAACATGCCAGCTGACTCTATCAAATGCCTTTTTTGCATCAGGACACACCAGCAAGTTCCTTACAGAGCCGTAGCTGACTCTAGTGTCCACTGCCTGTTCCCAGTTTTAGCTCCCCAACCCTCTGAGCTTCGGCTTACACTACAGCAAGTCATATGGCTTGTTACTGCTGATCCACAATCTCTTCTGCTCTTAAGCAAAGAGCAACACAAAGAACCTTCTGCTTACACTATCAGCTTGCCACATGAAGTACTTTTCTGTACTGGCATTTCAGTACAGACAAGAGTCAGGAACTCTCAATTGTGTCTTCTAACATTTTGCACCCTTCATCCCACCCGTGCTATGCTACTAGTGGCCAGCAGTTATGTTTATCTGGCTGTTGTAAACTTGTATTTAACAGTTTAGCAAGGTGGATAAAAAAGTAACCCTTGATGCATTTGCTGTGTATTAAGTATATTTTTAAAGGATAATTCTTTCAATATTAAACCATTGTGCAGTGCATTTCTTTCATATTCAGCAGCACTGATTTGTAGTATATTGGTAGTTTGGAGTACAGACAACAGTTTTTTATTGACTTTTGATAGTAAGTGCTTGAAGATGTGTTATTGGCTGTAAGTTATCTACAGCCTACTGGCCTCAGTTTGATTTGTCAAGCTTGCTTTAGAATACTTCTGCTTGGAACATGTTCTTTAACTACTGGTACCTGCATTGTAGGCATTATACTATTCTCTTAAAACCATCTGTAATACTGAACTCTGTGTAGAATATTTGTACTATGGAGCCAGCTGTATTAACTGTGTTTTTATACGACACTTTTAAAAGAAAGGGTAGTGATAAGTTTGCTCACTGGGAATGCATTTTTGAAAGCCTGACTGTATGTCTTTGCATTTTCAGCTGTTTATTTAGAGATTGTTCCTGATTCATCAAGTGCAGTTGTTGGACTTGATGTCACACTGAACTGCATGTTTGGACAAAGTTTTGATGCCAAGAACGATGTGATTTTGTGGGCGTTCAGGACTGATAAAAAACACATCACTGTCTGGAGATCTATCCCAGGTACTGATAAGCTAAGAGACCAGGATCGGCACTTCCAGGGTCGAACAGAAGTTGAGTTTAAGCACGAAAAAGCCTCCCTCACTCTCCAGAATATCAGCCTCTCAGACAGTGGAGACTATCGCTGCCACATCATTGGGAATGAAGGAAGCCCTAAGTACTTATCCTCAAATTTTGTTACACTGTCTGTTTCAGGTATGCTTCTTCCAACTTCAGTAAGTTTTAATTTTTGTTGTATAACATTTCCTGTACTGTACTCTGCAACATAAACTGCATCAGCATATAGAGACTCTCTGGCTGTATTTTAAAAGTGTGAGAAAAACAGTAGGTATTCAGGCTAAATGTTCAAGTAGAGGTGAAGTCACATTCCCAGTGTCTTGGCAATTCAACTTGATACAGTTCTGACTGGGTCACAGCTAAGACTGGGAACCCAGGAGCTGTTACAGACTTGGGCTTCATTCTGACACTGTGCCACATGGTAAGATAGTGAGGAAGATGGACATGGGAGAAATAACCAAGCTTTTAAGGTGGATATCAAACAGGTTCAAAAGGGCAGTGATTACAACTTGTGTAGTGACATCTTGGTTAACCAGGTTGTGTAGCTTCATATTTTCAGCAGAGCTTAGAATGGGATAGTCATACAAAAACAGGGCAGAGCAGATACAGCACATACTGAGATTACAAGAAATGCTACCTATGGAGAGAGTGTAACACAGGGCCTATAAAGCCAGTCATCCATTAAATTTCCAAAAAGTAAGAATGAAGCAGTTTTCATGAGCCATGCTATTGTATACTGTCCAGTGCCTTTGCAAGAAATAGATCTGTTTAGTATCTAACATACGTGAACTCCAAGAGGAGCTAAGTCCACACATAAAAATGCTATTTAACCTTAGCCTTACTTCGGGATATGTACCTGAACACTGGCGTACAGCAACAGTGGTCCCACTCCTAAGGAGGTGCCTCTACAGACCCTGGAGCTACCGCCCCATAAAGCTTAACCAGCCTGGTCTGCAAAGATATGGAAAGAATCATTATGAAACTCATAGCAGAGACATAGGGGACCTACAGACACTTGACCCCACCCAGTTGACTTTGTAAAGGGCAGATCCTGCCTTTTAAACCTGGTTGACTTTTCAAAACAGTCACTAGAGCCATTGATGAGGGCAAAGCAGTCCATACAGCATGCCTGGACTTGGCTAAAAGGCAATACACACAATACCTCAGGCATCATAGATAAGCTCAACGGCTTAAAGTAAACCCTTATGTCACTAGATGGGTTGCAAACTGGCTAAAGGACAGAACCCATAAAGTTAAAATCGCTGGAGCAATGTCAGACTCAAAGCCAGTCACAAGTGGTGTCCCAGGGATCTGTCCTGGGACCCCTCTTGACATTTATTTCTCAGATGTTAAAGCAAACATGGGAGGGCTGTGGCTGACAAAGTTCATGCAGAATGACTACAAACTAAAGCGCCATAGTCGATACACCAGCAGACACACACATCCTACAAAAGGCCTCACAGAAGCGGATAACTGGTGCGAGTCACGGCCTTAAACTAAATGCCAAAAATGTATAGTCCTCCCTTTGGAAAAACAAAGTACCCACAAATTATCACATAGACAGCAACCCACTAGATGCGGAAAAAGTAATCAGAGACCTAGGGACCCAAGTCGACAGCGACCTCTCATTTGACACCCACGTTGCCAAAGTGGTTAGAAAAACATTCTACCTTGCACACCTCATCATGAAGGGTTCACATCCAGATCCAAGGATGTCATTGTACCCCTATATTCCTCCCTCATCAGACCCATGATTGAGTACAATGCCCCATTTGGTATTTACCTCATCCGGCATTTGCAACAGCTGGAGAGGCGACAAAAGTACCTCACCAAGAGGATCAAGGGTCTCCAACATATGTCTTATTCTGCCAGACTAAAAGAAACTTCAGCTATTCAGTAGCATACCGCCTGCTCAGAGGTGATCTCTGCCTGACGTACAAGGCCATGTCAAATCAGGATCTGATGGACATGCTCCACCTCAAAAAATCCAAATCCATCAGGACCACGAGAGCTAAAGACTTTTAACCTCGGCACAAGTATGAATAGGACATGCTGGAGGGATAGATTCATAACAGAGGCTTCCATGCTTTGGAACAAGATCCCAGTTCATATTAGGCAGAGCCCCTCACTGACTCTCTTCAAGAGAAATCTTGATGAGTGGATGGGAGATCGTAAGTTTACCCCAGGGGTCACATCTGTGTCACTGCTAGACAGGGGCACAGTAAACTAATTCTATTATATAAGGGGACCTTCATTGTGTCACTACTAGACAGAGGCACAGTATTCTAAATTTATTCTGTACACTTTTTGTACCATTTCATGGGGTGGCAAAAGCCACATCACTATGGCTAGGCTTACAAATGCCCCAGGGCAGATAGCCTAGTACTGTACTATGAAACTATGAAATAAGAGCGCAAGAAAGAAAACAGGTTTTTATTCTATGCAGAAATTCAATATGTTATAGTAGTGAAACAAGGGGAAATTAAGTTTATCTGTAACACTAAACATGTAATATATTTGGCTACATGTATGTCATTTCCCACATGATACTGTGTGTGTGTATCTCTCTCTCTCAATATATATATATATATATATATATATATATATATATGTGTGTGTGTGTGTGTGTGTGTCTATATGTACACATAGTATATGGATCTTCAGATGGTCTTTGAAAATCCCACACCCAAAAAAAAAAAAAAAAACACACTAAAACAGAAAATTTACCAAAACAGTCCCAGAAATAAAAAAAAACCCAAATTCCCAAATAACCCAAAGGGACTAACAACCCCTTCCAATAACCATTAATTTAAAGGGAAAAAGCCCCCTC
>NC_056744.1:1618672449-1618723372 GCF_019279795.1 Protopterus annectens
TAAAAAGATTAGAGACAAGAATTAAGGTGATTGGGTTCTGCTCTAACAAGTGTGTTTGAACAGAGGAACAAGGCAGTGGCATTATCTTTCCCTTTTGTCATCTACTTTACATTTAGAGCCAATGGCAAAGAGGCAAAGAAAATTAGAAATTCACAAATTCAAAGATATTACTGGAATAATAATCAAGAAATGTTAGAAGCGCTTTTTTAAGACACAAGCAGTGAAAATTATTTTAATCTCTTTAGTTTCATATACTGGTCAGGCATACTTTTTCAACCAGAGAAGCTGTAGATGATAAAGTAATTTGGAAGAGAAAGAAGGCAATCAGCAAATGGGATTTATTTTATTTATTTTACATTTGTTAACCGGGGGGTGTCTGAGCCGAAAAGCCCCTTTTTCAGCAGAGGCCCGGGGAGAAAAGCTCCACAAAGAAAAATTACAGACACATTTAGTTATTTAGACATGATCAGTATACACAAATTACAAGAGACATGTTTTTACAGTGGTATGCGGCACATCAGTTACAGTGGAGAGAACAAACAAAAAATATTAATTTAAAAAATAAAGGTTAATAGATTTGTGGTGTACAGCTGAAATTTGGAACATAGGTAGAATACATACATTGTACACAGGTACAATACATACATTCTAGATTAGCCAGTGTTTGTGAGTAAGATTGAAAACTATTATTAAGTACTCTAGATTTAGTATGTATAGTAAAATCCCCTTTCTCCATTCCCAGGAATGGAAAGGGGATAAGTTGATCCTCCTCATAAAACAAGGTGGTTTAGTATTATCCAATTTGAAGGTATGGTTTAAAGCTCTGCATTTATGGCTGAAATGAAAATGAGGAATGGAGAAAAAGTGTTTTGGTACCGATTTTTAAGAATAAGGGTGATGTGCACAGCTGTAGTAACTACAGAGAGATTAAATTGATCAGTCACAGCATGAAGTTGTGGGAAAGAGTAGTGGAAGCCAGGTTAAGAAGGGACGTGATGATTAGTGATCAGCAGTATGGTTTCATGCCGGGAAAGAGCACTACAGATGTGATGTTTGCTCCGAGAGTGTCGATGGAAAAGTACAGAGAATGTCAGAAGGAGTTGCATTGTGTTTTTCTAGACTTAGAGAAAGCATATGACAGGGTGCCTAGAGAGGAGTTGTGGTATTGTATGAGGACGTCAGGAGTGTCAGAGAAGTATGTAAGAGTGGTACAGGATATGTACGAGGGTAGTGTGACAGCGGTGAGGTCTGCGGTGGGAGTGACGGATGCATTTAAGGTGGAGGCGGGGTTACATCAAGGATCAGCTCTGAGCCCTTTCTTATTTGCAATGGTGATGGACAGGTTGACAGACGAGATCAGACAGGAGTTCCCGTGGACTATGATGTTTGCAGATGACATTGTGATCTGTAGTGAGAGTAGGGAACAGGTGGAGGAGACCCTGGAGAGATGGAGATATGCTCTAGAGAGAAGAGGAATGAAGGTCAGCAGGAATAAGACAGAATATATGTGTGTGAATGAGAGGGAAGACAGAGGAATGGTGAGGATGCAAGGAGTAGAGGTGGCGAAGGTGGATGAGTTTAAATACTTGGGGTCAATAGTTCAGAGTAATAGTGAGTGTGAGAGAGAGGTGAAGAAGAGAGTACAGGCGGGATGGAGTGGGTGGAGAAGAGTGTCAGGAGTGATTTGTGACAGACAAGTACCTGTAAGAGTGAAAGGGAAGGTCTACAAGAGGGTAGTGAGACCAGCTGTTATATGGGTTGGAGACAGTGGCATTGACAAAAAGGCAGGAGTTTGAGCTGGATGTGGCAGAATTAAAGATGTTAAGATTTGCACTGGGTGTGACGAGGGTGGACAGGATTAGGAATAAGTATATTAGAGGGTCAGCCCAGGTTGGAAGGTTTGGAGACAAAGCCAGAGAGGCACGATTACGTTGGTTTGGACATCTGCTGAGGAGGGATGCTGAGTATATTGGGAAAAAGATGCTAAGGATGAAGCTACCAGGTAACAGAAAAAGAGGAAGGCCTAAGATAAGGTTTATGGATGTGGTGAGAGGACATGCAGGTGGTTGGTGTGACACAGCAAGACGCAGAGGACAGGAAGAAATGGAAACAGGTGATCTGCTGTGGCGACCCCTAACGGGAACAGCCGAAAGAGGATGATGATTTATGGCTGAAATCATAAAACAAGCAGAAGGTTATAAATTAAAATGGAAAATAATGATGAAATGGGGGGGTGCAGACACGTTATAGAAAGTAGGATTTTGGAAGCAGAGCTTTAAGGAGAATAAAAAAAAAATACAAAAAGCAGCAAACAGTAACCTGGGAATGGAGAAAGGGGATTTTACTCCTAGAGATGACTGTAAGTAGGGGTACTAAAAATAGGCAAGGGGAAGCCAGAATTTACTGGAGAAAATTATCAAAGGAATCAACCCACTGGGAGCAAATAACATGGTAGGAAAAGGTAATGGAGTGGGATGAAACCAAGCAGAAGTTTAAACTACAGGTTAGAGATAGACTTCCCTACCAGGGATTAATATCAGACTACATGAAAACAGAAAGGGAGAGGCGAGTTCTAAGTGAAAGACCATATCTGGTACATTAGTTCTTGGTTAAGTATAGAACAGAAGCTGCTTAACAGGGCATATAAAATACTGTACGCATATTATAAGAATCAGAGGTGGTTAGAAAAGAGATTGAAAAGGCAATTTATGAAAGAACAATGGGAGGACGTCCATATCACACCCAAATATGCAACAAAGAGCAAAAGATTTAGGATTTTTGATTGGAAGTATCTGCAAAGGTATTTTTTTTACCACAATACAGACTTTAGAATGTTTTTTCTTAGGTAGACAGCCAAATACTGTAAGTATGATGGGAAAGAGGTAATTACGAACATGTTTTTTGGGGAGTGTAATGAATTGGCAAATTTTAAAAGCTCATTACAGAGTACTTTGTCAAAAATGTCAGGGGAAGAAATGGTTGTAACTAAAGAAATGACTTTTTTGACCTGGAACATGGGATCTGAATTACCCACACACACCAAGGCCTTAAGTTTAATGTTACTGGCCACCAAAAAGCAATTAGCAGTAAATGGAAATCAATTGAAATACCGAGTATTTAAATGAGATGAAATAACTGGAGGTGGGACCTTAGACAAGGGGAGCAGCAAATTATATTGGAATAAATGTAATTTGTGGGAATAATACATGCAGAATAATATTTCAGAGGAAGTGTGAGGTTTAAGGGATGGTGGGAATAAGCAATTTGTATTATGTTGGAGTGAATGATGATTTTTTTTATGTAGTATGCAGTATTAACAATGTGAAGGATGTTGTTACGCTTTGTTTTCTGTGTGCCTGCATTACTACTGCATCTGATTTAAAGATGTTAAAAAATTGCATTAAACATTACCAAGCCTCTCAGTGCTCTGTGCAACACCAAGTAAAACCTCCAAAAAAAACCTCTCTTTCAAAGATTACATCCTGCAACATTCCTCAAGCATTTGCCAAAACCTCTGATTAGCAAAATACTATTTTGCTCCTGGCATGACAGAAAATTTCAATTACTTGAAGGAGATGATGCTCTTGTTACAGTTTACAAAGACCTTGCACAGCTACACAAATATGAATCAGCAACTATGCTGTTAACCAGTCTATTGAAATTATAGCAAGTTTCTCAGTACGGTTCAGTCTTTTTAAATTCACTCTGCAAAAGCTTTTAGAACTTTACCTGCAGCCCAAACGAATGGTAAAGCCACAGAATGAGTGATAAAAAGAAGTTATATACTCACCATAATGTTCCATCTGTGTTGGTAAAGCCACAGAATGAGTGAAAAAAAAAGTTATGCACTCACCATAATGTTCCATCTGTGTTGGTAAAGCCACAGAATGAATGATAAAAAAAAAAAGTTATGCACTTACCATAACGTTCCATCTGTGTTGCCCATTTCAGTTCAACAACTGGGTTGGGGCCTGACCCTCGGATCCACCTAGGCCATTTTTGACAACTCCTGGCTACTGGAACTCGCAAGCTCCTCCCTTACCCATAATGCTCTACACCCCTAAAATACCACAGATCTTGTCTGCAAGCCTTATAGCTTCATAGGAATATTAGAACTCTGGTATGAAAAAACAACACCTGGAGCTCAAAGGAAGGAACATTGGTTCCCTTATTACATTCTCATTCTTCCAGAAGTCATAAACTATGGTAGGGGGGTTGGAGGGAGAGTGGGGGGGTTGAGGAAGAATCTAAATGGACAACACAGATGAGGCCAATGAAAGGGGAACCAAATCTAATGAGGCCAATAAGGAGCAATGAGGATAAATTTGCTCTTCAATAGAGATGCTTTCTGGAAAGCTTTGGGGATTAAGGGAGGTTGGAAGATATGCATAGAGGAGAACTGGAGGGGGCAATCATGAAAGAGAGTGTCTCTTGTTGATTCCCCAGTGGAGGAATCAGGTCAAAGAACCTGCTGCACTTGCTGTTGAGAGGAGATGTAAAGAGGATGCAGCAAGGTTGTCCTGACTGGGGAATATCTTTTCCACAACTCTCATGTTGAGAGACCACTCATGAGGTAACAAAATGGACCTGCTCAACTTGTCTGCTATCACGTTGGATTTCTCCGGAATCTGAGTTGCTATCAAATATTGACTGGATCACATCACTCACTGCCACACTCTCAGAGCTTCTTGACACAAGGTGTAAGATCTGAATCCTCCTTGTTTGTTGATACCACTGACATATTGTCCATTTGAATCGCAATATTCCTGAAAGGGAGAAAGTCTTGAAGGGCTTACAACACTAGGCGCACTGCTCTCATTTCCAGGACACTGATAAGCAAGTTGGCCTCTTTGGAGGACCAACTGCTTTGGACACTCTTCCAAGAAGTGCCTCTCCAATTTGACAGGCATCCATGGTCACTATGGCTTTGGGCTGAGGAACAATGAAGGGACAGCCTTGTAAAACCTGATGTGACTAAATCCACCAAGAGAGGTACTTTTTGCACACCTGAGTTATCCTGATATGAGTGGACATTGGTTGATGTAGCATGGATCACTGAGTGGATGGGGTCCACTGAAGAATTCTCATATGTTATCTTGCTAGTGGAACTAAAATCATCGCTGCAGACATTGACCCCTAGGCCTGTAAAATCAATTGACCTGATAGAGAAGAATTTTGAAATATCTTTTTGACTTGAAATCGAATAGTCTGAACTCTCAGTAAGGGAAGGGAGGCTGTCACTGACACCATATTGAACAAACACCCTACGAACTCTAATGTCTGTGATGGTTCTAATGGAGATTTGCTGTGGTTGATGGCAATTCCTAGAAGAGAGAGCACATCTGGAGTACATAGTCTCGAGCTTATATCATATGTCTGACTGCAGCAGTTATGAGCTAGTCCTCCAACTACGGACATACCCAGAATCCCTGCAGTCTCAAGTGAGCTGCTACTACTGCCATGCATTTGATGAACAACCTGGGGGCTGTGGTGAGGCCAAATGGCAGTGCTCTGAATTGGTAATGACTGGCTCCCAGCTGGAAGCATTGGTATCTCCTGGATTGTTTATTCATTTTATGTGATAGTATGCATCCTGATGATCTATACAGCACATTCAGTCATCCTTGTTCAGGAAAGGCAAAATGGACTGAACCTTGTCCATCCAGAGGTTTGTGTACTGGATTGATTTGTTCAGGTTGCTGAAACAAAATTGGTCTCCAGTCCTCTGTTTTCTTTGGCACTAAAAAGAATCTTGAGTAAGTTTCGGATTTTATCTGGTCTGGGGGGACCTCTTGGAGGACTCCTTTTTCTAGCAGCTTTTTTATTTCTATAGCTGCTGCTTTCCTCTGACTGGGTGGAACATTGGAAATTTTGCTTAATATTGGCAGAGAAGATAGAGAAAAGGGAATTATATAACCTATAACCTCTGGAAATAATCCTCTGCACCCATCTATCCTTTGTAATGTCTAGTCAGGCTCACTGGTGCAGGGATTGATTCACTGGTGCAGGGATTGACAACTCCCAACTACCTCCAGTTGCAATCAGGCCTCCATTCAGAAGCATGCTGACAGGGTCTGTCAGAGAAAGAATCGCTGGATCCCTGGTTCTGCGGGCCTCCTCTGCTGCTCAGGTGGCATCTTCCGTTAGTTCCAACAGGGCAGAGGGGGGGGGGGACTATAATCTCTACATGGATCTTGGTAAAGACCCTGGGAAATTCTGAACCAAAATTTTCTACCATCTTGTTGATTCCTACAGCAGGTTCTTTGAGGGGTTGAAAAATGTACATCCACTGCAGAGAGGGAAATACCAACATGCTCACACCTGGAGAGTGTGTCCTTTACCTTAGGGACAAACAAAGAACTTCCATCAAAGGGTGCATTGATGGAGGACATGAAGGGCTCCACAAAATCACACATGTGCACCCAGGCATGCCACCTAATGGAAATTCCTGAACCCACTGCTCTTGAGATACATTCAGCTGCATGTGAAATGAGCCTCATGGACAAATTTGTGATCAGTTGTAGGGTAGCCACCTGTGAGGTACTAGAGCTCTGTGTCTCAGAAGTACTGGTCCCAGAGAAGGATTTGGAGAGTTCTTTAATCAAACCCCTCTGCAATCTAATGAAATGTGCCAAATAATTTAGCAACCTGAGTGCAAAGGTTGCTGAAGCATATACACTGTTCCCAAATCTGTCCAACACTATGGACTTCCTGTTAGGGGGATGGACAGATGAATTCTGTTCCACAAGTTTTCTTCGTGGCTGCCGCTACACCCATGTCATCTGCTGGTATCCCCTTACTCCAAAACTCACTTCCTTTCGGTGGTGTCAGGATCCTGTCTGATCTCTTTGGGGATTAGCTCGACAGTGCAGAGTTCCTTCCATGCCCGCCTAGAGATCAAATAAATGTGGTAGTCAGCGGGCGGAGTCACCCAGGAAGTAGATGGGCCAGACCCAAAGGCTTCCAGGAATACCGATTCCTCTTGGGAAGAGTTACCCGTAGACCAACCACCCTTCTGCTTGAGGATTTCCAGGATGTCTCTAAAGGGGACATCATCAGGTGATGATCTTGGGGACCATTCCCCCTCATCAAAATCGGTATCTTCAGTAACAGACTCCTTAGGAGAATCTAAGTGCCTCCTCTTGCACTTTCTCTTCCTAGAGACTTCTTCTGTGGGATGTTCCAGAGAACAGGGAGAATAAATAATTATACCCTGCTGGGTAGCCTTAAGACTTTGGGCTGGCTGTCCCTGCGGAGTAGAGTGATGAAGCTCAATTCATGGCACAAAGACATATGGGATTCAGAGGGCAGATCTGAGGAAGGGTGGAACCATCTGTCCTCCAGAAACACAGAAAGTACAGTTGTGTAAAATTTTACCATAAGAGTAAATGCCCTTCTCTTCACTAATGCAGTATTCCTGAAAGAAGTGATGTCCCATGCTGGGCAGCCCATCGCTTGGCAAAAATGAAAAAGCTTAAAAAGGATCTTATTTGTGCCATACATCACATTTATGCTTCTCACACAGAACACAAGGTGTAAAAGGGACGTACGGATGCAACTAACCAGAACTGACTTTCCCCCAGAAGACAGCAATCGTCCTAGGACAAAGGAACCCATGCACATACAGAAGAAGAAATGCAGTATAAAGAGGAGGGGGCTGCAAGAAGGGAGCGAATACTGCAACAGTCAAGAGAAGGCATCTACTGTTATGGTAAGGTTTCATACAACTGTACTATGTCCTTCTATGTCACAGTTGCAGTATTCCTGAAAGAAGGGAGAGTAAAAAAGCTTAAGAAACAGAAAAGGAGGGGGCGTGGCTAGGATGCTGAACTGATAGCTGCACTTCATTTCAGCTCTCTTACCTCAATACAATTCCTGACAGGAATTTTACAAAATAATATTTAATTTGAAGAAATTTTTATTACTAACTTATTTCTAATAACTCTGAGCATCTATAAGAAAAATTTTATTGTCAGAACTTGAATAATTCCTGTCAAATTAATTACTGGAAAATCAGCACCAATATCAGCTTTACAGCATGAGTCATCTAAGGAATACAGCACAAGACTCTTCTCTCAAAAAGACCTGCAGTCTCTCATTACAAATATACAGGAACTTACAATAAAAATCGACAAGATGGACAATAAAATAGATACTTTTAAAGAAAAGTGCTCACAACAACTGGAACAGCTTCAAGAAATGTTTACACAGCAGAAAGGACAGATATCACTTATTGAACAGTCATTAAGTGACATTGACACTAGAGTCCAAATAGAAGAACAACAAACTGAATTCTTACTTCAACAGAATACATATTTACTAGAAAAGCTTGATGATATGGAAAACCGAACAAGAAGAAATAATATTAGAATATATGGTCTACCAGAAAAATCTGAAGGGGACAATATGATAAACTTTCTTACCACCTGGATACCAGATGTAACAAAAATACCTGAAGCTCTTTCATATGGTATAGAACGGGCATAGATCACTAGCAGCTTCTGGAAATGCTTCTTCTCCGGTAAGAACAAGCCGAGATCTATAATTGTGAGACTTTTTTCTACACAAGATAAAGATCTTATATTAAGAAATGCTTGGGCAAATTCTCCCATCAAATACAATGATTCATTAATAAGGTTTGACAATGATTATTCTACAAAGGTGGTTTCAAAAAGAAAAGAATTTCTACCAATAAAAAAAACCTTGAAGAAAAAGCAACTGAAAGTCCATCTTTTATTCCCAGCAAGACTGAAAGTTTTTCTACCAAATGGAATAAAAATCTTTGAAACAGTAGATTCAGCAATAAAATACCTTACCAACAACAACATCCTAACACATGAAGAATCTATGGACTGGACAATAAGTACAATCAAGAGAAATGCTGAAGTAAATAATTGGAAAACTGTTGAGCAAAAGAAAAAAAAACTAAAGGACAAATAATCTTACATATGTTATATTCTGTAAAAATCTAAATAATAATACTAACAACAAAAAAAAAAGTTCTTACTGTCTTCAAGTTACACCAAAACAGGTACTGTTTTCATTTATATTTTAAATGTCAAAATTAGCATAAATGTAAATACATTTATCTCAAATCACATCAATATACTAAGCATAATTTAAACATTACTCTATTTTTCATTATTATCCATCTATTATTTTCATATTCTTAATCAGAGTAATCAATGCATAATAATGTTCCCAAATAGTTTATTTATTTATTTATTTTCTCTCTCTGTGTTTTGTTGTTTTTATTTGTTCTCTTCTTTTTATAAAATCTTCATTAACTTATAATATTTTAATCAGTATATGGTTATATTGCTTAATAGGTATAGTAATGGCTGCTATATAACTTATTATCAGTTACATCCCTGACAGTATTACTTTTTATAAGTTAAAAGTGTCCCTGTTTGGATAAACGCCAATGCTTGGCAGAAATGTGTTGCTTTTGAAATTAAGTATTTCAGTTAGGATGTATCATAAGACTACTTTAAATAATCTTAAAAGATGTTCTGCCTTTGACCCATATGCACATACTGATATAGTCCAGTGAAAAAATATGTTTTAAGTGATATTTTGAGGCTATAAGTCATGTGTGTTGTGGCTCCAGACATCCGGAGTTGAAACATGCTTGTGACTAGCTTAGATATCCTGTTGTCTTTTCTTTTGTAGAGAAATAAGGCATAGCATGTTTAAAATGCAAAGTTTGACAGTTGTGAACACTACTCCACAAACTAGAGTGCTCGGCACACTACATGAGTTTGTCACCAAGTAAGAGAAGGAAAAGAAAAAGAAAAACACATACCTTTCCCGCTTGGTTCTCGAGACAATTTAACAGCCACAAACATCACTAGAAACTTGAGTTACTTATTGCTTGTCGCATTTACTTGTGTACGCCAACCCCTGACTCTTTCTAATTGACGTCTAGTCAGAAAATAAGCTAGGTCCACATTTAAAGATACAGAAACCTAAATTCCTTCTAAGGAAACATAAATAATATAAAAGGTTCATATAAATATACACAGATATTTATTTTTGAAGCACTTTCAGTTTATGGCTACTGATGTCTTCTAGCACCTTGATAGATAAGGACATATATCTGCTTGTCTTTCTATCAGTTTAGATTTCCAGACATTTTAGCTATCCCTTACTATGTTTTATACAGCAGAGTTTAAAAAGCAGAAATTAATCATCAGCAAATAAAATCACTGCTGTTTTACAAATTCTCTAAAGAAACTAGTAAATGTCAAGCAACTGACAGGTTTGTTTTGGGGAGGGTTGCCATCTCCCACGCTGGTGCTCCTGCAAAATACTACTGATGTCCTGCTGCCAAGGTATGCCCTCGGGTGGGCAGGTGGGATGCAACAAGAAGGTTGGGTGTGCATTTGGCAAATCAAACATTTAGATGGCGGTATGGTATACTAGATGGAGAAAGTGGAAGCAATGATTGTATAGGCAACTATAATGAGTAACATAACAACAGTGGATTTGACCCGGTGTGTCAATTATACAATGTTTATATCCCATGTGGCTTTGGGCTTTGTCGAAGCATCTGTGTTCTACACACATATTGTGTTGGATCTGATTTGAGTGGAAGGGGGAGAGGCTTAGCCCACACCCTAATTTGTTACTGGGTTGCCATGCATTATGGGCATGCATTGTGGCAGGTACTCAACGGGCTATCCATCCTTAGATGGCTCATGCTGTTCCCGTTTGCTCATCTGAATGGTGACTGTGGCTGTGCTCTTCTTGTTATGTTGCCTGGCTGTGGCTTCACCATTCTTATAATATTGCCTGACTTTTTACATTATCAAGAATGACACAATACTAGTGTATGCGGGTATATCATGTTACTGTTAGTGTGGACAAGGATACTTGACAATGCAACTATGATTCTTGGACCTTTCTGCAGACGGGTGTGTTGTCTGGCAGTTGAGAGCCTGGTTGTTCCTGATCAGCGGACCTGTATTTTTGTGTTCCAATGTGACTGCATGAAAGGATGCCAGTATTGGTCTGCAAGTTTGGTGGGCAGTAGATTCGTTGGGGATTGATTTGAGGAGACACTTGTATTATGGCTGGGGCACTTGACATTTGATAAATGTATCCTCTCAATGATGCGTTCTGTCTGGTCATTGGCTGTAAAACAGCTTTTCTGAGAAATATTGTTGTGGTGCCAGTTAATGATTTGGATTAAATGTTTCTATATACAGTCGTGAAGCAATTGCCAGGATAAAATGGTACTCTTGCAGTGCATGGATCATCGTGGCTGTCCTCCGATGTTGGAGGAAAAACAAGCTTCTTGGACACCTTTTTTACGTGGTAAAGATGTTACCCCATGGTTTGAATACGTTTTGCCTATTTGCTGCAAAATGGGTTGGGAATTTTGGCCTGTAATATTTTCGTACATGGTGGTTTGAATCTTGGCAGCTTCCATTGTTTTGATGTGTTCTCCGGTATACTTTTGTTCAGTCGTAGGATTGAATTACTGGTGTTGAGTAGGTCAGGATTGTATCTCCAGCACTTGTTGTCAGCAGATAGACTCACTGGTTGGGTGTCAGTCTAAGCTGTGGGAGTTGATGTGTGATATACATAGATGTTTGCTTTGAGGGTGTGGTCAAGTGCGCTGCAGTTTTACCTCTGTACTGTGTCAGTTTTCATTGTGCAGGGTCCCTCTGAGGGTTGATGGAAGTGTTGGCAACAAGACACTCAATCAGGTAACAACATTATGAGTGGTCTCTTGGATAAGGGAGATGTCTAAATTGTGATCTTGTTGTCTCCAGCCATGGGAATTGTCTTTGAAAAGCTGAAAATGCAATCAGAGGAACATATTTAATGTCTACTAAAGAAATATTAATATACTTATACATTGTATTGCATTTCAGTTTATGTTAAACATGAAATATGATGTGGTTTCAGAACTATTCATGTTTTTATTCCAATATGACTTTGCAAATATTAATTTAAACACTGGTTTCGGACTTGAGTAGTCTAAAACAATTGCACAACAATGGTACTGTATTATACAGTAATGTCAGTAAATAGTTTTCAACATATGTATGAAGTATACAGTTATAGATTTTAACATGATGTTTATTAATACCCTAAATTATTTGGAAATGATACTACCTTAATCTAAATATTTGTACCTTTTTGAAACCTGCTTAGAAGTAAGTATTATTGATACGGCACTCTTGTCATAGATAGTACCCCAAAAAGGCAACCCCCCATTTCTCGGTCACCCACATCCCCCGGAATCTTTTTTAAAGTTTTTTGTCTATCCTTCTAGCATGTCGAGGGATCAGTTGCTAGTGTCCTCTCCTGCTCAGCTGGTGAACCTGGGAATATTGAGGCAATGTTACAATTGCCTCATGTACACAGACAACCCTCTCCTCCTCCCACAAAACACAAATACATGCGAGAGATGCAACTATACGGCCAAACTGGAGGCTGAGCTCTCTCAACATAGGACTGGCAAGACCAGTCAGGAGGAGAAGGTTACCACACACACTATAGACCCAGTCTCACATAGTACCATTACAACCTCAAATCATACACATAAACACACAAAGACATACTCGGAGGCTCTGATCAAAAATCTACCAAAACAGCAGAGGCCACCAAAGCAGACACCCAAACAACCACCACCTCAGAACACAACACCTGCAACACATAGACCTCACAGTCAGAGTGTCAAACAGTCACAGCCCTTAAGGCCAAACACAATGCCAGACACACTAGTCATTGGTGACTCCATAGTCAGACACACTGACGTCCCGCTCACCAGACTGAGTAAGGAGAAGGTCACAGTAAGCTGTCTGTCGGGCGCTAGAATCCGCCACATAACGCAAGCACTCAGGTCTCTCAACAGCAGGTACAAATATGACTCAGTCATTGTCCACGCTGGTGTAAACGACCTGAGACGCACCTCCTTGGACTACATGAAAAGAGACATTGAGGAGCTCTCTGATTATGTAGCCCAGGCAGGTATGACCCTGACCTTGAGCAGTATCCTACCTTCACCAAGAATGATGCCACAATACAGAGATAAGATGATCAGCTTTAACAATTGGCTTAAACACTGGTGTCATTCAAAGGGGATCCAGTATCTGTCTGCCTGGGATGACATGCTGGACAAGCCACGCTGCTTCGCAAGGGACGGCTTGCACCTGTCACCCCTGGGATTCCGGATATTGGCAAAGGCTCTTGCCACCCCCATAGTGCCTTTTTTAGGCAAGGCTCAAATTCTAAACCTACCACCCTAGAACACGAAAAAGGATAAAACTAAGGGTAATGCTGCTCAATGCCAGAAGTCTAAATCTCAAAATGCACGCACTCGAGGCCCTTCTCAGTATGGAGAACATCGATGTCTGTGCTGTGACAGAAACCTGGTTCAAGGCTCCTGAGAGCACCCCAGCGCTATCAGGTTTTACCTCATATCATGCGTTCCGGCCCCAAAATCCAGACAATACCAAGAAAGGAGGAGGGGTATCCATATTCATCAAGGACACCCACACCTCAAGACTGGTGGCAACGCATGATGCATCGGAGACCATCCAGGTGCAATTAACCGTAGGCAAGACTGCTCTGCAAATTGTAGCATGTTACAGGCCACCCTCACAAACTCAGGAACCTCACATGGCCTTCCTGAAAACACTAGAGGGGTAAATGTATCACCAAACACCATCATACTAGGTGACTTCAATTACCCTAATATAGACTGGGAACACTACTCAAGCCCAAACACCCTAGCCCAAAAGTTCCTGGAATTCATAAACTCAAATGCCATGGAACAACTAGTCACCATCCCCACAAGAGGAGATAACATACTTGATCTCATCATCACGAACATGGGAGCACAATGTTCAACACCGAAGTATACCCCTCACTGGTGAGATCAGATCACAAACTAATCTCGCTGGAGGTCCTCATCCCACCCCACCTGAAATAAAAAGACCACAGTAAAGAACTTCTCAAAAGCCGACTTCACACTTCTAAAGACTAGTGTGGTCTCCTTTAAGGCCCCGAACCGGCGGAAAACAGTACTCAAGCCGCTGAATCACTTACAAATGCCTTCTACCAGCACCTGCAGGACTGCATGGATAAGGCAATCCCAAGCAAAACAAAGACTCTTTGTACCAAAGGCAAGCGTCCAGTCTGGTGGACCCCAGCCATAAACAAACTCTACAACAAAAGGAGGAAGCTACTACAAGATAGAGCAAAATCATTAAAAGGTAAGACACCCTTGATCACTATAAGTAAAAAACTAAGAGCTCTCATAAAATCATCCAAAGCAAATTTCGAGAGAAAAATAGCTAAAGACTCAAAAGACAATCATAAGGCCTTCTTTAGCTATGTTAGAAACCTAGGAGGAAACTCCCAGATATGCTCAGAACTAGTTCAAAATGATGTGAAGATTACTGATCCTACAGACATTGCCAACATACTGGCTGACAGGTTCAGTGCAAACTTCTCCCCCCCCCAAAAGGAGAGATATCTATACCAAATGATTGCAGCCCCCCAAACATCTCCAGCGCCCAAGTGAGAACTGCTCTCTCCAAAGCAAAAAACACAGCATCCATGGGACCTGATGGTGTCCCCGGCTGTGTGCTCCACGAACTCAATGAGGAATTAAACCCACAGTTAGGACAGCTGTTTAATCAAAGTCTTACCTCTGGATACGTACCCAGGGAGTGGCGCACTGCAACTGTGGTCCCACTTCACAAGGGCGGTGCCTCCACCGACCCTGGAAATTACCGGCCCATTAGTTTGACAAGCCTTATCTGCAAAGCCATGGAGAGGATCATAATGGACCTCATAAATAAAGACATAGGGAATTTGCAGACTTTGGATCCAACCCAGTTTGGCTTTGTCAAAGGCAGATCATGCCTTTTAAACTTGGTTGACTTTTGAAACAGTCACCAAAGCCATTGATGAGGAAAGGCAGTCCATACAGCCTACCACGATCTGGCTAAGGGCTTCGATACAATACCCCACTCGGGTATCATTGAAAAACTCATCAGCTTAAATGTTAACCCATACATCACAAGATGGGTTGCAAACGGGCTGAGTGACAGAACCCACAGGGTCAGAGTTGCTGGCGCCATGTCAGACTCAAAGCCTGTCACAAGTGGTGTCCCACAGGGCTCAGTCCTGGGCCCACTCTTGTTTGGCATCTACTTTTCAAGTACAAGCAAACACAGGAGGGTTATGGCTGACAAAGTTTGCAGATGACTGCAAACTGGGCCATAGTAGAAAACACATCTGACACAGATATCCTTCAGAAGGGTCTCACAGAAACGGATAACTGGTGCCAGAGCCACGGCCTAAAGTTAAATGCCAAAAATGCATAGTCATACCCTTCGGGAAAAACAAGGTTACCCCTAGCTACCAAATAGGTGGCAATCCACTGAGCACAGAAGAAGTTATCAGGGACCTGGGGACCCAGGTTGATAGTAGTCTGTCATTCGACACCCATGTAGCTAAAGTAGTCAGGAAGACCTTCTACATTGCCCACCTTATCATGAAGGGATTCTCATCTAGATCAAGGGAGGTCATAGTCTCCCTTTACTCATCACTCATCAGACCAATGATTGAGTACAATGCCCCATTCGGAATGTATCTGACCCGACACTTGCAGCAGCTGGAGAGGCCACAAAAGTTCCTCACCAAAAGGATAAAGGGTCTCAAACATCTGTCCTATGCTGCCCGACTGAAAGAACTCCAGCTCTATTCAGTCGCCACCGCTTGCTCAGAGGTGACCTTTGCCTAACATACAAGGCCATGTCAAACCCAGATTTGATGAATATGCTTCACCTCAAAAATCTAGATCCGTCAGAGCCACAAGGGCGGGAGACTTAAACCTCGACACGGCTATTAATAGGACGTGCTGGAGGGATAGATTCATCACCCAAAGACTCCCTATGCTGTGGAACAAAATCCCGGTACATGTGAGGCAGAGCACCTCGCTGGCCTTGTTCAAGAGAAATCTTGACCAATGGATGGGAGATCGCAGATATACCCCAGGGATTACCTCAGTGTCACTGCTCGACAGAGGCACAGCAAAATAATGGGTATAGTTCCCCATACTAAAGGGGTGGCGTAAGCCACAAAACAATGGGCTAGGCTTGTAAATGCCCTCGGGCAGATAGCCTAGTATGAACCTATGAAACCTATGAAACCTATGAATTACAATAAGATGAGTAAAGAATATATGTATATATTTTAGCTGATTAGATTATCGTAATATATTATTCAATTATCTTTATTTTAAACTAAGAGGATAAGAGAAACTGATCCAAATATTATTTGTGAGGGTAGAAAGTTTGTTTGGTTAGATTCACTAACTAAACAAAGAGGTATATTACCTCATAGCAATAGGGAATGGTTTTTAAGGTTAAGAATTACAAGTTTGGAAGTTCTTTGTTTTTTTTTTATTCTATCACTTTGGTGTCACTCAGAAACATGCAAAAATCATACAAGAAAAACTTTTTGAATTCTGTATCCAAGATGGAACTAAGAATAAACAATATTTACATAAACTCACACATAAAACAAACTCAAAACTAGGAAATGAAATGTTTATCCATAAATGTTAATGGTCTAAATAATAGTAAAAAAAGGAGAAGCCTATTCAAGTACATAAACTTACATAAACCACAAATAGTCTTTTTACAAGAGACACACTTATTAGATAGAGATATAAACAACTTAAATATTAATAATTACACAGTACTAATAAACTCACAATATAAAACAAAAAAAAGAGGAGTAGTTATACTACTTCGCAACTCAACTATAACACCTAAAATAATTACTACTCATCAAGATAAATCAGGTATGTTTTGTCTAGTTTCAATAGAGTTAAATAAGAGAATCTATACGTTAGTAAATCTATATTGGATCCCAGGACTAGGATTAAAAACAGTTAAACAGCATTTTGAAGAGATAATTCATTTAACTAAGGGTACCCTGATATTGGCAGGAGACTTCAACTGTATAATGAATGAAAAAGATACAGATTCTAAATCCAAAAGAAGAAAACAACCTATCTCTAAAGCACTATCAAAATTTATAGATACATTGTATTTAAAAGATATAAATGAATTTGCAGAACCAGACTCACTAATCTTCACATTTTATTCTCATAGATATAAAACTAACTCTAGAATTGATAGAATATATGTTGCCAATGACCTAATAACAAAAATTGACAAAGTCAAAATCATAAATTGTCCTTTATCAGATCATAATGCCATAGTCTTTGAGATAGAGCTTACACCATTTTATTCAAATCCCATTACTAGGATACCTTCCTATATCACAAAATTGAGAGATTTCAAAGAATTTTATGAAGAAACAATCAAAAACTTTCTAGAAATAAATTACACAGAAGATACTTCAGAAATATATGTCTGGGATTCATTAAAAGCAGTTACATATGGGAAGATATTATCCTGGTACATAAATAAAAGGAAGTTATGGAATAAAGATATGCTAGACTTACAAAACAAAGCAGATAAATTGAAACTGGAAATACAAAAGGGTAATGCTACTCAAGTTCAAAAACTTACACAAATCAATAAGAAGTATACAGAATTGCTACACCATAAGATTATGATTAACTTAGAAAAGATAAAAATAAACTCATACTCTACTAATTCAGCACACCTGAGATACTTAACTAATAGAACAAAAAAAAATAATTAAATCTAAGCAAATAAAAGAAATATTTATTCCCAATACTAACAAAAGAGTTACGGAACTAAATGATATTTTAGAAGCATTCAGACTCCAATTTAACATTGATAATTCCATAAATACTCAAGATACACCTACTAAGGATATAAAAATACTTAGAAAACAATATTCATATTAAATTAACACAAGAACAAATAGACATTATAAACAAACCAATCAATATGACAGAATTAAAATCACAAATTAAAAGCTCAAGACAAATAAAGCACCTGGCCCAGACAATATGCTACCAGAAATGTATAAATTAATACCCAATCAAGCCATATCTTTATTATTAAAAGTATATGATATAGCCAATAAAGATTTGAATATACCACCCTCTTGGAAATATTCATTGATATCCCCAATTATCAAACCAGATAAAGATGAAAAACAGTGTTCCTCATATAGGCCAATATCATTACTCAATATAGACTACAAGATGTTTATGGCTATATACGCAGATAGGATCAAACACTTTCTTCCTTTCTTAATTCACAAAGATCAAACAGGTTTTATTAAAGGAAGAAATGCTTCAGATAATATTAAAAGAATACTAACATTAATAGATTATAGCAAACATAAAGTCCTAAATTTAAATGTAATCTCATTAGATATTAATAAAGCTTTTGATTCAGTTAACTGGAACTTTCTTTCACTAGTTTTAAAAGAATACAACTTTCCTTCTAATTTTAATAATCTTATCCAAATACTATATGCAAAATCTACTGCATATGTTAAACTGGGATCATATAGATCAGGCCCTATAACAATAAAAAAGGGAACTAAACAAGGTTGCCCTTTATCACCATTGTTATTTGCATTACTCATAGAACCCTTTGCAAATCAAATCAGATCAAACAATAACATAAAGGGCATTTGTATTAATAAAATGTTAAACCTTAAAATCCAACTCTTTGCTGATGACATACTATTAACTCTCTCAGATGCAAATGAGTCTTTGAATGCTCTATTTAACTCCATGAATAAATTTCAAAATATTTCAGGCTTAAAATTTAATGAAAACAAAACTAAAATTATGCCCTGTAATTGTAAAAAAAATAATATAAACAAAAGATTTTCCAAATATATAGTAACAGAAAGTAAATTATTATATCTGGGAATAAATCTACTCAATGAATTAACAGATTCTCTAATATTTAACTATAATAAAATACTAGACAAAATAGAACAAACAATTGGTTACTGGAATAAATATATATTTTCAACAGCAGACAGATTATATCTTATTAAAATAAACATATTTCCCAAAATATTATACTTAATACAAAATTTTTCATTGCCACCTCCCAAATATATTATTCAAAGATACAATAAACTAATTTTAAATTTTCTATGGTTTCCAAATAAACCCCGTATAGCCTTAAATAAACATTTGCCAGATTGGGAAGATGGTGGAATTAATTTACCGGATATTGATTTATATATTACCTCATATGTTATTAAAAACATAACACTATGGTTAAATAATTCATACACACCTATATGGAAACAAGCCCATGAGCAGATTTACATAGAAATCAATTATAATCACATACAAGACAACTTAACAGTAATACCATCACCCCTTATATGGATGTTAAAAGATTATTTTTAGGGAAAAGAAATAATATTAATAAATTGCCATCAAACTATGTAAGCTCTACACTTTCAGTGTTCAGAACATATATAAACAAAATACCAAATATTAATTCTTGGATTTTTCTTATTTTCCCTATAGCTTTTACACCAAATATTCTAGATACATTCCAAATATCTAAAATAAATATACTTAAAGAAGAAACATTACTCTTTTGGCATCAACTTATAGAGAAAGGGAAAATTTTAACAAAGGAACAGATAATTTATAATTATAATATAAATAAAGACAATTGGCTGTTTTTACAAAATCTAAGGCATTTTCTTATAAATAAAATAGAACAAATGCAACCTTCAGTTAGACATGAAGCTCCAAAACTCATTGAATACCTTATTCTTATCACAAAACAGCCTTGTCAGGGTACAGGTTATTTGTCTAATATCTATAAAATTGTTAAAAAAACAAAAAACTATCATGAAAAATCATACTGGGATTATTATACTTTAATAAACAACCATCCTCCAGTTGAAGATGAAAAAAGTAATATTCTAAAATCTTCCAAATTTTCTACATTATCAAAATACTGGCAATTATTCACTTGGAGATATCTACATAGAAGTTTCTATACACCACATAGGTTAGCCAAAATGTATTCTATTGAAGATCAATGTTGGAGATGCCATACCAAGATAAAAGCAGATTGGCAGCATGTTTTTTATGAATGTATATGTCTCAATATGTACTGAAAATCCATTAATTATTTTTTTCAGACTGTTTATAATGATAATTTTCAATTAACAAAGTCTTTAATTTTATTCAACTCTCCTATTCCAAACTGTGTACCAAAAAAAGACACTAAAATCCTATGGTCACTATTGGCAATTTCCCTTAAAATCATAACTATACACTGGAAAAATGAGGCTTCGCCTACGTTCAAGGAATTTGAGACTTTAACAACAACAGTTGCTCACATGGAAATATTAACAGTGAAGAACAGAACTAAAAGATCTACTTCTTACTATTACTCTTGGATGAAAGTACTGGAAATACTTGAAAATATCGAAGAAGATATATCATCTTATGTTTCTAACTTTATATAATATAGAATTTCAATGTTATTTGCATAGACACCAATGTAAATAGTTATATAATGGTTTGAAGTTAGTAATGTTTTAGAATTGTAAATATGTTATTTATCTTTATTTCATGTAATGTTTAAGACATCTTATTTGAAATAATAAAAAAAATATTTAGTGAAAAAAAAAAAGAAACAGAAAAGGAGGTGGAAGGCTGAGAACAGCCTTTAACAAACCCACATAAAATAGTTTCAGCAAAACCTGTCCTGGCCCTAGAAACCATATCCAACTTGTAATGTTTAGTAAAGGTCTACATTGAAGATCAAGTAGCAGCTTCAAGGATGGAATTGATGTCTAATGCCTTGAAAAAGACACCAGAAGAGGTAACAGCCCTGGTTTAATGAACTCTAACAGAAGCAGACAGAGACTTGCCATGAAAAGAAAAGAAAAAAAAGAAATGGCCTTAGAAATCCAGCAGGAGACTGTTTGCTTAGAAACAGCCAAACACAAAGACCTGGGATGAAAGTAAACAAAGCTGATCAGACTTGCAAATAGTCCTAATTTTATCCAAACAGTACCTGAGCTGTCTGTAAGCTGATCAGACTTGCAAATAGTCCTAATTTTATCCAAACAGTACCGGAGCTGTCTGTGCAAATTTATTAGTTATGTACTTACAATAACTTGGCATCTGTGTTGTCTTCTTTCATTTCTCCTAAAGAATGGGAGAAGGATCAGTGCTCAGATCTGACTCAGCCACATTCTTTTCAGACTAGGATCCAAGTCTTGAGCTCCTCCCAATAGCCACAATGCCCTGCACTCTAACCAACCTCCTCAGATTGAGTTTACTACCCATAAAGAAGAGAGAGCAAGAATAGAGAGATCTTAAAATATACAATTATATGTGTTTAAATACATGCATCTCCATAACCAGAAGCTCAAAACACAGGAACAGTCCCCAAAGATAGTTCTCTCCAGATCTTCCAGAGTACCAGGAAGGGGGATGGTTGGGTGGAAAGGTGAGGAGGAATGAAAGAAAACAACACAGATACCAAGTTATGTTAAGTATATAACTAATAAATCTGATGTTGTCGCCTTCATTTCTCCTAACAAATGGAGCCCCCAGCTATACAACTCCTGAGTGGTCTCAAGGAAGGATATGCCGGAGTACAGCCAAACCAAAATAAGCCCTGCTCTGGGAAACAAGATCCAATCTGTAGTGTGATACAAACATATGAGCATTAGACCAGCTGCAGCACAAATATCGTCTAACGAGGCCCTGGAAGAGAAAGCAGATGAGGTGGACATAGGCCTGGTGGAGTGGTCTTAGGAGAGCAAGGCAGTTGCAAACCATTTTTGTCATAAAAAAGGAGATACAGTCTGTGATCCACCTGACGAGAGTAACCTTGGAAACTACCTGACCTAGACAGCTAGCAGTGAATGAAACAAATAACTGATCTGATTTCCTAATGGGCTTGTTCCTGTGCAAGTAAAATCATAACTGTGAACATACAATGAATGTAACAAACATTCTCCATCATTAGATAAATTAGGGGAAAAGACTGGTAGAGAGTGGGGCGATGTGTCATGAACCGCAGCATCACTTGGGGATTCCCCCTGAAGGGGGGAAATCAGAGTGAAGTAATTGCTGCATTTGTTGTTTTTGGGGAATGCAGACGGGTCGCAGCAAGATTGGCCCCAGTGGTTGAAAATCAAGTCTAGTACTGACTGGTTGAGGAACCACTCATAAGGGGTCAGAAAAGACCTGCTGAGCTTGTCTGCCAGAGAGATGGATTTCCCCGTAATGTGTGCTGCAAGCAGAAAGCGGTCTGAGGACAATCGCCCATTCCCAAATCCTCATGGTCTGTCTGCACAGTGGGTAGGAATGGCTTCCTCTTTGTTTGTTAATGTACCACATGACAAATGGTGTCTGTGTGGATAGCAAATGTTCCTAAAGGGAGAACATCCTGAAAGGCTTGCAATGATAGGAGGACAGCTCTCATCTCCAGAATGTTGATACGCAACCTGGTCTGTATGGGTATCCACTTGCCTTGTACCATCTTCCCACTGTAATGCCCCCCACCCCACCTATGTACCATCTTCCCACTGTAATGCCCCCCACCCCACCTAGTAAGAGTTCATAGTTACCGTGGTGGGGGAAGAAGGAAAGATCTGCCTAATGTCAGGTTATCCAATAGAAGCCACCATTGAAGATGCCTTCTGCAAACAGCAGTCGGCTTGATAGGAACAGAGGCTGGTAGAGAATAGGCCATTGTGCAGCTGAAGTCCACTGAAGGACTCGCATAAAATATCTCGCAAGAGGAACTAAAGGGATGCCAGCTGCCACAGAACCTAGAGCTTGGAGAATTAGCCTTGCTGGGGGAGAAGCCAGACTCAACACTGTTTGTACCTGATCTCTCAGGTTTAGGATGCAATGAGGTGGAAGGCCGGAAATCTTATTTATTGTGTCCAAGGTAGCTCCAATAAACTCTAAAGTCTGCACAGGGCAAGACTGGAGTTTGCCAGGTTTATAGTAATCCCCAGATGATTGGCAATCTCTGACATATATCAGATGATGCCTGGTTGGGGCAGTGAAGAGCCAGTCATCCAGGTAAGAGAACACCCGAAAT
The DNA here is from genome assembly GCF_019279795.1 of Protopterus annectens. Lineage (NCBI taxonomy): Eukaryota > Metazoa > Chordata > Ceratodontiformes > Protopteridae > Protopterus > Protopterus annectens. Next base: position 1,618,695,489 of record NC_056744.1, read on the forward strand.
CCCTGCAGTCTGAGGTGAGCTGCAACTATTGCCTTACATTTGGTAAACACCCTGTGGGCTGTGGTGAATAAGGGCAGAGCCTTGAACTGGAAATGACTGGCTCACAGCTGGAACAGCAGTTGACTTCTGGAGCGCCTGTCTATTTTGATGTGATAGTACGCATCCTTTAAGTCCACAGAGCACATCCAATCGTCCTTCTGCAATACAGGAAGAATGGACTGAATTGTCACCCTTCAGAACTTTGCTTTCTTTATGAGCAAGTTTAACTTGCTTAGATCCAATATGGATTGCAGTTCCCTGGTTTTCTTTGGCACTATAAAGACACAAGAGTAAGTTCCAAATCTTCTTTGTGAGATCGGGACATCTTGGTTGACTCTTTTTTGCGGTAGACTTGGAATTTCTGCTACTGCAAACTCCCTTTAACTAGGTGGAATGTCAGGGAGTCTCTGACCTCTCCAGAGAAGAACAGAGGAAGGGAATAGTGTAGCCTCTGGATATAATCTCTAGCACCTACCTGTTTTGAGTTACATTGGTCCAGATGGTAGGGTGTAGAGAAAAAGTACAGTTGCGTACACTTACCATAAATGTAGATGTTCTAGTGTATTCACATGGCAGTTATCACACTTTGGTTACCTGCCTGCAGGTAGCACTCAGTCGGCCCGAATACCAGAGAGTTAGTATTTCTGTGTTGGCTGCTATTGCTCCAGGACTGACATCAGGTCATCAGGGGTATAAAAACAGGCAGCCGACGCCATTACATCTGTTTTTCTTCCTCCAAATGTCAGGTGTCCTCCAAATTGGGAACTAAGTTATGGTGGGGGAAAACACCACCAGTAAAAAAGTAAATACCAATACCCCTGAAAGGGGTGAGTAATAGACAGAGAGGAGAGAGAGGGACAAGGGGGCTTGAGGGAGGGAAACCAGGACTGCATTAGTGAATACACTCGAACATCTACATTTATGGTAAGTGTACACAACGTACGGTTGTGTACACTTACCATAAATGTAGATGTTCATGTGTATTCACTGTTGCAGTCATCACACTTGGATTATCTGCCTGCAGGTAGCCCTCAGTTGGCCCAAATACCAGATTCTTGAGATTTCTGCATTGGATGCTGTCACCTCTTCCATGACGTCAGGTCATTAGGGGTATAAAACATGCAGCAAATGCCAATATATCAGTTTTTCTTGCCCCAGACATCAGGAGCCCTCAAAATAGGAAGCAATTACATGGTGTGGAACACCTCCAGTAAAAAGTAAATACCACAGCCATAAGATATGGCCAAAAAAAGGATAGGTAGAAAGCATAGAAAAGTCAGGGGGGGGACTGGAGGGGAGGGTAACAAGGACTGCAACAGTGAATACACTCTACATCTACATTTATGGTAAGTGTACACAACTGTACTATGTTCTTCATGTTTCACTGTTGCAGTCATCACACTTTGGTTGATTTCCAAAGCTGAGGAAGGGTGGAGGCAGTCAAGTATTAGGGCTGGCTAGCAGGCCTTGTAAGACTGCTGTGGCAAATCCAGCTATGGATTTAGAAAAGACAGGTAAGTGGTAATGGTTGTTGAATGTGTGAACAGAATTCCAGGTTGCAGCTTCCAGGATGTCCCTGGTAGGACTCCCCTGAGAAATGCTGTACGGTTTGAGGTAACCCTAGTGGAATGAGTTCTGATCCCCTGTGGGGTAGGTTTTCCATGGTGTTTGTAGCAGAAATGGATGCAGTGTGCTATCCATTTGGAAATGGTTTGTTTTGAAATGGCCTTGTCCTCTGCACCTGTAGCAAAGCTGAGTAGCAGCTGTTCAGATTTTCTGAAAGGCGTAGTCCTGTCAAGGTAGAACATGAGCTGTCTGTGCACATCCAAGGAGTGTAGGATCCTTTCCCCTTTATTTGAAGATTAGGGAAAAAGGTTGGTAAATTGATGGCTTGGTTTACAGCCACACTGGATACCACCTTGGGCATAAATGATAGGTTAGTCCTAAGGGAAACCCTGTCAGCACAGAAAATAATGAAGGCTTCCACAGCCATTAGTGCCTATAACTCAGTCTTCTTGCTGAAGTGATGACTAGCAGTAAGGCTGTTTTCCAAGAGAGGAATTTTAACTCTGCTGTAACAGCAGGCTCAAAACGGGGGAGCGTGAGCTTCTCTAGTACAAAGTTAAGGTCCCAGGCAGGGATGGGAGCTCTCCTCAGGGGTCTTAAATTGTTAGCTCCATTCAGGATTGGAACTGTTTGACCAGAGAGTGAGAAAAGAGAGGTGGCTCAGTATTATAATGAGCTGAGATGGTTGAAGCATGAATCTTAACTGATGAGAAGGATAGGCCTTGTGGAGTAGCTTTGCTAGGTAATCTAGAATTTGAGGTAAGGTGGGCACAGCTGTGTCCTTTCCTCGAGAGTGGCTCCAAGAACAGTATCTTTCCACTTTTCTGAATAGGATTTCCTAGTACTAGGCCATCTGGCCTCAAGGATGACATCCAGCACTGTTTGCTGAGAGTTGTTGGTGGTGTAATTCAGGGAATAAGCCAGGCTGAAAGGTTCAGGGTTTGCAGCTGTGGATGCAAAATCTGTCCCATCTGTTGAGACAGCAGGGAGTGGGTCTGACGTAGGTGCCAAGGTGGCACTGCTGTCAGACTGCATAGGAGTGGGTACCAGTGTTGGCAGGGGCCAGTCTGGTGCAATAAGGATTGTCCTTGGTCTGTCCTGTTTGATCTTGAGTAGTACTTTTGAGAGGAGGGGTAGAGGGGGAAAGGCAAAAACTGAGAGGTTTTCCCATGTAAAGGATAGAGCATCCACGTTCCATGCTTGGCTGTGGGGATTTCTGGTGCAAAATTTGCTCAATTGATGGTTTTGGAGGGAGGCAAATAGGTCCACCTCTGGTGTCCCCCATCTGTGGGTTAGCAGTTTGAATCAATTTGGTTCCAGTTTCCACTTGTCTGGGTCCAGTAGATTTCTGCTTAAGTTGTCTGCTAGTGAATTCTGTTTGCCCGGCAGGAATTGAGCTTGCAGGTGCACTTGGGTGCGCAAGGCTGTGTTCCACAGGGCGCCGCCTAACCTGTAGAGTGGGTAGGAATGAGTCACCCCCTGCTTGTCTATGTAGCACATAACTGTGGTGTAGTCTGTCTTTATCAAGAGTTGTCCTGAAAGGATAAGGTATTTGAAGGCTGTCAGAGCATTCTGTATAGCTAACACTTCTGTTTGACTGATATGCAGGTGAATTTGTCCTGGGCTCCATTTGCCTTGAATGCATTTGCCTGCCATGTGAGCCCCCCATACATAGTCTGATGCGTCTGTTGTCAGGGTTTGGGCGGCGAGGGGTTGAGTGAAAGGGAGTCCCTTGTTGTGGTTGCAAGCCTCTGCTCACAAATGGAACTCTGCCCTTAGACAAGGAATGATAGGAATCATTGATTCCAGGTCCTGAGAATGTTGGCACCAGAGACTTAAGTACCACTGAAGTTTCCTCATATGCAGTCTTGCATATGGAATTAGTAGAATGCATGAGGCCACGAACCCTACGGCTTGCAGTATTTTTCTTGCAGATAGCTGGGTTTTGGTGGCCATTAGTTTGAAGTAGTTTGTCATATAAACCTGCTTTGCTGGAGTTAGGAATGCCATCTGAGAAGTTGTGTTCAAGCTTGCTCCCAGGAATGCAGTCTTTTGGCTGAGCACCAGATGTGATTTCTTTTTGTTGATGTTGTACCCCAGAGAAGTTCGAAGTCTCTTTACAAATGCCAGATACTGAAGTAGCAATTCCTGACTATCCATCTGAATCAGGCAATCGTCCAAATATGGGTAAATCTGAATATTTCTCTGTCAGCAGTATGCAATGGCTGGAGCCAGGCACTTTGTGAATACCTTGGGCGCAGTAGATAGCCAAAGGGAAGTGCAGAGAACTGATAGTGCATACAGCCTGCCCTGAAACATAAATATTTCCTGCAAGATTGCCTTATGGGGATGTGCAGATAAGCTTCTTTTAAGTGACTTAAGTGACTAGCCAGGAGTCCTTGGCTAGCACAGGAAGCAGCTGTTGTAGTGTAAGCATTTTGAATTTTGACACCACCAGGAATGTGTTGAGAATGTACAGATCCAGGATACAGCACCAAGATCCCTCTTTTCTGGGCACCAAGAACAGTCTGGACTAGAAACCCTGTCCCCTTTGCTCTATCAGAACAGGTTGAATAGCCCTGATACTGAGAAGAGAAAGTACTTGGTTTTGAGCCTCTGCCCAATGGTTTGGAGGAAGGTCTGGCAACCCACTTGAGGTTGGCAGTGAGTGGAAGTAGAATCTGTATCCCTGGGATACAATGTTTAAGACCCATTGGTCCTGGGTAGTGGACACCCAGTTTTTGCATGCAGGGCAAGTTTTCCTCCTAGGGGTGCAAGTACTTGAGCATGGCTGGAAAGGATGATAGACAAGTCATTGTGAACTTTTTCCATAGGGGGTGGCTTACAACTCCCTGTTTTTGGTGGGGGAGCCTTAATACCTTTAGGTCCCTGGGAAATGGTCTCTGGATCCGCAGTGGGATTCTTAAAGAGTAATTTGTTAGAATCAGGTACCCTGTAGTACCTGTCAGGCTTTCTAGGAGCTGGTGGTAAAGTATCAGGATTAAGACTGGATTCCATGAAGACATCATCTACAATATCCAAGACAGGGGGTATAGCTAGAGGCCTGTGCTGAGGCAAGTCTAAAAATTCTCTGAGTCTCTTTTTGGACTGTGGGTAGTCCTGGCATTCCCGGTGGAAATGCTCTCTTAAGGTATGCAAGGTTTCACCAAAAGAAAAGTCCTCTGGAGGGGAGGCAGAGGGAATGGAATCCTCTGCATCTGAATCCTCATAGGTAGACAAGGGTATGTCCTGGTAATCAGAGGGATCAGAGTCATCGGACTCATTGTCTGTAGAATCAGAAGGGACATCAATTCTTTGTCTTTTAGAGGGGGAAGGCTGGCTTCCCCTAATTACAGTTATAAGGTCTTCAGCCATTCTAAGCATTTGTTTTTGTGGCATGGGAGCTTGAGCATGCACTTTGGTTATTGGTTTTCTAGGCGTAGTGCAAACTCTGGGCCTGAGAAACTCGGTAGTTTTAGTCAGAAATGAAGCAGTCGGTTTAATACAAACATCGGAAGGTCGGAATACACCCTCAGAAGCTGGTGCCTGCACAGCGGCTCCGGACCCATCCAAAGTAGACACATCCGCAGGTTCCATAGTTGAAGAAGCATCTCATGGCACACGGGACTCCGAATGGGTCTCAGCAGAGGCCTGCAAATCTGTAGAAGTGGGCATCAGGGGCTGCAAAGGCGTCTCACTGAGTACCGGCGGACTGGGGACTAGCTTAACGGGAGCATCATCAGCAGTTTTGGTCCTATGCGGTCTATTTGTCCTTACCCTGACTTTTTTTGGAAGATCTTTAGTTGGATGACTTATTGAAGCCATTTCGGAATATGGAGAAAGTACAGTTGTGTACCTACCATAAATATAGATGTTAGAGTGTATTCACTGTTGCAGTCATTACACTTGGGTTATCCTGCTGGCAGGCTACCCGCAGTCGGCCTGAATTCCAAAGTCTAGGTCCAGCGTCGGTTGTTTTCGCCTCCTCCCTGATGTCAGTGCGCCAGGGGTATAAAAGATGCAACAGACGCCATTTTCTTCAGTTTTTCTTGCCCCAGATGTCAGGTGCCCCCAAATTGGTAGGCTAAAAATTATGCCAATAAGTATGCATGCAGTAAAATAAACATTTCCTTCATCTACAAGCAAATACACCACATAGGTTGTACAGGATAGAGAAGTACAGATAAGTCCCAGCAAAGAAAGGGGGGATGGTGGGTGGGTAACCTGGACTGCAACAGTGAATACACCCGAACATCTACATTTATGGTAGGTACACAACTGTACTGTGTTCATAGGGTTTCACTGTTGCAGTCATTACACTTGGGTTGAATCCCAAAGCTGAGGTTGGGAGGCTGGGCCTAAATAGGATTAGGAGAGGCTATAAGGCCCTGCAGAACTGCAATGGCAAAACCTGCTCTGGATTTAGAGAAGAGAGAGGTAAATGGTAGTGCTTGGTTAAAGTGTGCACTGAACTCCAAATTGCAGCCTCTAAAATGTCTTTGGTTGGTACTCCTGTGGAAGGCTCCTGAAGTGGCTGCTGCCCTGGTTGAATGTGGCCTAATGCCCTTAGGCACTGATTTGTCATGTTGTGAGTAGCAGAAACGAATGAAGTGGCCTATCCATTTTGAAATAGTTTTTTTGAGATAGCCTTTCCTTGTAATCCTGCAGCATATGCCACTAAGAGTTGCTCAGTCTTTCTGAAAGCTTTAGTTCTGTCCAAGTAGAAGCGTAGTTGTCTGTGTATGTCCAAAGAATGCAGGAATCTCTCACCCTTATTCTGTGGGTTTGGATAAAAAGTATAAGGGCCACACTGGACACTACCGTAGGCATAAATGTTGGGTTCGTCCTCAGAGAAACCCTGTCTGGATGGAAAATGATAAAAGGTTCCACAGCCATGAGTGCCTGTAACTCTGAGACTCGTCTTGCAGAGGTTATTGCTAGGTGCAGAGCTGTTTTCCAAGATAAGAACTTTATGTCAGCTGTATTGGCTGGCTCAAAAGGCGGCAGTGTGAGTTTTTCCAAGACATAATTGAGGTCCCATGCAGGTATTGGTGCTCTCCTTGGAGGTCTTATGTTTTTGGCCCCTCTGAGGTACTGCCTTAGCAATGGATAATAAAAAAATAGGTGGTTCCGTATTGTAATGAGCTGAAATGGCAGAGGCATGGATTTTAATTGATGAAAAGGATAGGCCTTTGTCCAGCATCTCAGTTAGATATTGTAAAATCTGAGGAATATTTGGTACAAACGTGTCAATTCCTTGTGCCTGGTTCCAAGCACAGAATCTTTTCCATTTTTCCGCATACGATTTTCTGGTACTGGGCCTACTGGTCTCCAAAATAACATCCATCACTGCTTTAGAGAGGGGTGTGTTCTGAATGGCTACATTATCCGCCATGCTGCCAGATTTAGGGTCCTGAGTTGGCTGTGCAGGATCTGATTGTTTCGCTGGGTCAGTAAGTGAGGAATTAGAGGTAATGTCCAGGCTGGGCCTTGAGACAAGCTTTTTAGGATTGGGTACCAGTGTTGGTGGGGCCAGTCTGGGGCAATCAGAATACTTTTTGGCTTCTCTTGTCTGACCTTTAGGAGTACCTTGGGGAGGAGAGGCAGAGGAGGAAAGGCATATACTGTTAGGGTTTTCCAGCTGAATGACAGAGCATCCACTTTCCATGCTTGCTTGTGATAAGTCCTTGTGCAGAATCTCTGTAGTTGGCAGTTGTGAGGGGAGGCAAATAGATCTACGTCTGAGCATTCCCATTTCTTTGTTATCATGCTGAAGACTTGTGGATCCAGTTTCCACTCGTGGGGATCCGTGAGGTTTCTGCTTAGTTCGTCTGCCAGAATATTTTTCTTTCCTGGCAGGAATTGTGCTTGCAGGTGTACTTGATAAGTCAATGCTGTGTCCCACAAAGTTATGGATTGTGTGCAGAGGGGGTAGGAAGGTGTGCCTCCCTGCTTGTTTATGTACCACATGACTGTAGTATTGTCCGTTCTTATCAGTAGTTGCCCTGGATGAAGTAGATCCTTGAAAGCTGTCAGGGCATTCTGAACAGCTAGCATCTCTTTTTGACCATCTGGGCAGTTGTATTTAAGCTTGCACCCAGGAATATTATCTTTTGAGAGGGTACTAGTTTTGATTTCTTTTCGTTTACTGTGTACCCTAGGTAAATTAATAATCTTTTTACAAATGCCAGATGCTTTAGTAGAATGTCCTTGTTCTCTGCTTGTATAAGGCAGTCGTCCAAGTAAGGATATATTTGAATTCCTCGTCTGCAAAATGCAACTACTGGTGCCAGACATTTTGTGAACACCCTGGGCGCAGTAGATAAGCCAAAGGCAGTGCAGATAATTGGTAGTGCATTGAGCCAGCTATGAATCTGAGGTATCATCTGTAAGATTGTCTGATTGGGATATGCAGGTATGCCTCTTTTAGGTCCAAAGTTATAAGCCAAGCCTTCTTGCCCAGCATGGACAGAAGCTAGTGCAGAGTCAACATTTTGAATTTTGGGACGTCCAGAAAAGTATTTAGAATAGATGGGTCCAGTATTGGTCTCCAGGCTTTGTCCTTTCTGGGTACCAAGGAAATTCTTGAGTAAAATCCTTGTCCCTGCTCTTGCTGTGGTACTTGCTGAATGGCCCTCATGTCCATGAGGGATGAAACTTGTTTTTGTGGCTCTGCCCACTGATTGTGTGGCAGGCCTGGCATACCTTTTGCCCTTGGCAGGGTGTGAAAGTGGAACCTGTAGCCTTGGGACACTATATTCAAGACCCATTTGTCCTCGGTGAACATGTGCCAATTTTGAGAAAAAAGTGCTAGTTTTCCCCCTAAGGGGGCTGCCAAAAGATAAGTGCTTGGTGCTGACAGAGGAAAGTCACTGGGACTGTTTCCTGTTTGGCTGTAATTTGTCTTCTCTGTTTTTGGAGGTAGAAGCACCCCATTGTTTAGGCCTGTATGAGCCCTGGGGCTGGGATCTGCCTCTGGGGCATCTGTATCTGTCTCTTTGTGGCCTGTCTGACACTGGAAAGGACCAATTCTTTGCAGGCCAGTTCCTGCTAAATCTGGGTGGCTGTACCTGTAAGAAATCCTTTACTGTTTGCATAGATTTCTCTTTGTCCTCCATTTTCTTCAACACCTCCTCTGCTTTAACACCAAATAAGGTATCATGCTGTAATGGAGCATCTAATAATTTTGCTTTAACATGATCAGGCAGATTCTGTTCCTTTAACCAAGCATGCCTCCTAATGACAGAACCCGTAACTGCGGCCCTGCAAGAGGCATCCAGAGAATCAAAACCACATTGCAATGTATGCTTTCCTACTTGTTCAGTTGCATGCAATAAATCCTGCATTTCCTTATTTTCTGCACAATCAGAATTTGACATTTTCTGTTTTAGCAGTGACATTAAGTATTGCTGATATTTAAGCATATGAAATTGACAATTTATAGCTCTCACAGCCAAAGTAGCAGAAGTGCAAACCTCCCCCCCCCCCCATCTGTCTAGTGCCCTTGAATCCCTATCAGAGGGGATAGGGTTTTTTGCAGTAGAAGCCTTGACCCCTTTGGGACCCTGAGAAATAGTTTCTGGGTCAGCAGCAGGGTTTTTATAAAGAAATTTATGAGAATCTGGAACCCTGTAGTATCTGTCAGGTTTAACAGGGGCCGGGGGGGGGGGGGGGTAAAGAGTCAGGAGAAAGACCGGACTCTGAAAATACATCATCTACAATGTCTAACACAGGGGGAATAGCAATAGGCCTGTGTTGAGGTAGTAAAAGAAAATCTCTAAGCCTTTTATTTGATTCTGAGTAGTCTTGGCTCTCCCAGTGGATGTGCTCCCTCATGGTATGCAAGGTTTCCCCAAAAGAATAATCCTCAGGAGGAGAGGCTGAAGGAATAGATTCTTCAGTATCAGAATCCTCATAGGGAGGAAGAGAGTATTCCTGTTCAGAAGAGGAGTCAGGGGAAATAGAAACCTGATCTGAAGATTCATATTCTGTCTCTTGCCTATGCCTCTTGTCAGGAGAGGGATGGGAACCCCTGATCAAGGTAATTAGGTCTTCGGCCATTTTGAGCCTCTATTTTTTAAGCATGGAAGTCTGCCCAGGAGAATGCTGTACTTATTTCTTTGTCTTTAGAACTGCTTTAGTCTTTGCTTTGGAAGCTGAAGTAGGCTTTACATATAACTGTGTAGGTCTGAAAATACCCTCAGAAGCCGATGCCTGCTCAGCGGCTCCGGACCCATCTGAAGGAATAGTTTCCGAGTGTCCAATACCTTGAGTATCCAGAGGCCTAGCTGGCTCCACGTGGGAGTCGTCAGCGGCCTGTGGCTCTGAGGTAGCGGGCGTCAGGGGCTGCGAAAGAACCTCACTGAGAACCGGCGACTGGCTTAGCGGAAGCCTCATCATCGGTTTTGGACCTCAGATGCCTGTCCTTTTCTTTTTCCTTGCGCTTTTTATAAACTCCGGTCGTCGGCTGTTCCGACGGCATTATATAATTGAATCTTCGGCTAAAGTAATGAAAAGCAAAATCGTACCGACGCTTAATAGTGCGTTGGTTAAATCTAGCACAAAACCGACAGCTAGCAACATTGTGATCAGGGCCTAGGCAAGGAATACAGTAAGAATGAAAATCCTTATGAGGTATTTGCTTCCCACAAGAAATACAATTGTTAACTTTTTCTGACATCGGTCCGGAACAAGAAAAAAGTTTTCTCAACGGGGTACTTAGCTTTAATGAAGACTTCGGATCTGAAATTCGTTTTTGAAAATCTCAGGAGTCGGCCAACCAGCACTTGCGAACTGCTTTTGCTTCGGGCACCATGCGGCAAGAAAGACTGAAGAAAACGGCATCGGCTGCATCTTTTATACCCCTGGCGCACTGACATCAGGGAGGAGGTGACAGCAACCGATGCCGGACCTAGACTTTGGAATTCAGGCCGACTGCGGGTAGCCTGCCAGCAGGATAACCGAAGTGTAATGACTGCAACAGTGAAACCGACAAAGATAGTCCGACGACGAATAGTTCGGGCATTAAACAAGGCAGAAAACCGACAGCGAGGAACGTCGTGGTCTGGGCCTAAACGGGTGACACAGTAAGAATGAAAATCTCTGTGAGGTATGTGTTTCCACAGGCAAGACAAGACAATTAACTTTTTCTGACATCAGTTAGAGCAAGAAAAAAGAATCCCTAATGGGGTACTTAGCTTTAGAAGTCTTCAGGTTTGAAACTCGAAAAACGAAAATTTCAGGTAGCGGCCGACCGGCACTTGTGAACTGCTTTTGCTTTAGGCTCCTGCGCAGCAAGAAAAGCTGATGTAATGGCATCGGCTGCATGTTTTATACTCCTGACGACCTGAAATCCCAAGACTCTGGTATTCGGGCCGACTGAAGGCTACCTGCAGGCAGATAACCCAAGTGTGATGACTGTAACAATGAAACACGAAGAACATCTGTACTATGTTCTTCATGTTTCACTGTTGCAGTCATCACACTTGGATAGATTCCCAAAGCTGCAGAAAGGTGGAGGCAGTCAAGAAGAGTTTGGGCCTGTTAGTATGCCTTGCAGGACTGCTGTTGCGAAATCCGCCCTGGATTTGGAAAAGATAGGCAGGTGGTAATGCTTGGTGAACGTGTGTACAAAACTCCAGGTAGCTGCTTCCAGGATGTCCCTGGTAGGGACTCCCTTGAGGAATGCTATGGAGGTAGAAGATGCCCTAGTGGAATGTGTCCTGATCCCCTGAGGGGTTGGTTTCCCATGGTGCTTTAGCAGAAATGGATGCAATGTGCTCTCCATTTGGAAATTGTTTTTGAAATGGCCTCGCCCTCTGCCCTTGGTGCAAAGCTGACTAGTAAATGAATCTCAGCTGTCTGTGCACATCCAAGGAGTGCAGGATCCTTTCCCCTTTATTTTGAGGATTAGGGAGGAAAGTTGACAAATGGATAGATTGATTGAGAGCCACAATGGACACCACTTTAGGCATAAAGGAAGGGGTAGTCCTGAGGGAAACCCTGTCAGCATGGAAAATAATGAAGGGTTCCACAGCCATAAGTGCTTGTAGTTCAGACACACTTCTAGCTGAAGTGATGGCCAGAAGCAAGGCTGTTTTCCAAGAGAGGAATTTTAACTCTGCTGATGCTGCAGGCTCAAAAGGTAGAGTGAGCTTTTCCAGTACACAGTTAAGGTCCCAATCAGGGGTGGGTGCACTCCTTGGTGGCCTTAAGTTGTTTGATCCTCTCAGGAACTATTTGATAAGAGGGTGAGAGAAGAGAGGTGGCTCAGCATTGTAATGAGCCGAAATGGCAGAGGCATGGATCTTAATGGAGGAGAAGGATAGGCCTCTGTGGAGAAGATCTGCTAAGTAATCCAGGATTAGAGGCAGGGAGGGCAGAGTTGTGTCCTCTCCTTTAGACTGAATCCAGGAGCAGTACCTTTTCCACTTATCAGCATAGGATTTCCTTGTACTGGGTCTTCTGGCTTCAAGAATGACGTCCAGCACCTGCTTGCTTAGGCTGGTTACTGGGGGAGAATTCAAGGAATAAACCAGGCTGCAAGATTTAGGGTTTGCAGTTGCGGGTGCAAGATCTGTCCCCCCTGGTGAGAGAGCAGGGTTAGGTTCTGGTGTAGGTGCCAGGGTGGCACTGGTGACAGGCTGTGCAGGAGTGGCGTGGCCAGTCCAGGGCAACAAGAATGGTCCTTGGTCTGTCCTGTCTTATCTTGAGCAACACTCTTGAGAGAAGGGGTAGGGGGGAAAGGAATAGATTGAGAAATTTACCCTCTGGAAGGATAGAACATCCACTTTCCAGGCCCTGCTGTGAGGTGTTCTGGTGCAGAATTTGCTGGGCTGGTGATTGCAGGGGGAGGCAAAGAGATCCACCTCTGGGGTCCCCCATTTCTGAATCAGAAGGTTGAAGGTGCTGGCCTCTAATTGCCACTCATGTGGGTCTAGGAGATTTCTGCTTAAGTAGTCTGCCAGTGAGTTTTGTTTGCCTGGCAGGAATTGATCTTGCAGATGGACCTGCATGTCCAAGGTCATGTTCCACAGGGCCATGGCTAGCCTGCAGAGTGGGTAAGAGTGGGTTCCCCCTGCTTGTTGATGTACCACATAATTGTGGTGTTGTCTGTTTTTATTAGCAGGTGTCCTGGTGAGAGTAGGGATCTGAAAGCTGTCAGAGCATGCTGTACAGCTAGCATCTCTTTTTGGTTGATGTGCAGATTAATTTGACTTGGGATCCAGTGGCCCTGAATGCCCTTGCCATCTATGTGTGTCCCCCAGGCACAGTCTGATACATCTGTGGTTAGGGTCTGGGTGGCATGGGGTTGAGTAAAGGGCAGTCCCTTGCTGTGGTTGCATGCTGCTGCCCACCAAAGAAACTCTGTCCTTAGACAGGGTATGACAGGAATGAGTTTCCAGGTCTTGAAAATGTTGGCACCAAAGACTTTTTTCAAGTACAGTCTGGCATATGGAATTATTAGGGTGCATGAGGCCATGAACCCTAGGGCCTGCAGGATTTTCCTTGCTGATAGCTGGGTTCTGGTGGCCATTTGAGTAAAACAGTCTGTCAGATAGGCCTGTTTTTCTGGAGTGAGGAATGCCATCTGGGATGCTGTTTCCAAGCTTGGTCCCAGCAATACAATCTTTTGACTGGGGACTAGTTTTAATTTCTTTTCGTTGATGGTGTACCCCAGGGAGGTTAGAAGGTTTTTTGCAAATGTCAGGTGCTGCAACAGCATTTCCTGACTTTCTGCCTGAATCAGTCACCCAAGTACGGGTAAACTTGAATATTTCTCTGTCTGCAGTAAACAATGGCTGGAGCCAGGCATTTCGTGAATACTCTGGGAGCAGTGGATAAGCCAAAGGGAAGTGTAGAGAACTGATAATGCACAGGTCCTGCCCTGAATCGTAGATATCTCCTGCACAAGTCCCTTATAGAGATGTGCAGATAGGCTTCTTTTTAAGTCTAGGGTGACTAACCAGGCATCTTTGGCTAGCATAGGTAGAAGCTGCTGCAGGGTGAGCATTCTGAATTTTGGTACCACCAGGAAGGTGTTGAGAATTGAAAGATCTAGTATTGGGTGCCAAGTGCCCTCTTTTCTGGGTACCAGGAAAAGTCTGGAATAAAATCCTTGACCTATATGTTCCACCAGAACAGGGTGAATTGCCCTTATAGAGAACAGGGATTGAACTTGGTTTTGTGCCTCTGAACACTGGTTTGGAGGAAGGTCTGGGAACCCTTTTGGGGTTGGCAGTGAGTGGAAGTAAAATTTGTATCCCTGGGATACAATGTTGAGGACCCATCGGTCTTTGGTGATGGAAATCCATTTTTTTGCATGAAGGGCAAGTTTTCCTCCTAGGGGCATAAGCAACTGGGCAGAGGTGGGGAGTGGAGTTGGGAAGTCACTGGGAATTCTTTCCATAAGGGGGTGGCTTAGCACTCCCTGCTTTAGAGGTGGAGGCACTCCACTGCTTAGATCTCTGCATACCCAGAGACTGTAGTCTGGGGGGTCTGCTTCCCCTGGGTCTAGTTTGAGATGGCCTTGAGGGGGCTGGAAAGGGCCAATGTTTCGAGGGGTAATGCCTACTGAATCTAGGAGGCTGAACTTGCAAGAATTCTTCGACTGTCTGCATACATTTAGCTTTTTCTAACATCTTTTTAAGAACCTCTTCTGCTTTGGTGCCAAACAGATTGTCCTTGTTCAAATTAGCATCTAATAACTTTGATTTGACATGGTCTGGCAAGGTCTGCCCCTTAAGCCAAGCATGTCTTCTTAGTACAGAACCAGTGACTGCTGCCCTGCAAGATGCTTCTAGGGCGTCAAAGCCACACTGCAATATATGCTTGCTGACTTGGCTTGCAGAATGCATAAGCTCTTGCAATTCTTTATTTTCTGCACAGTCCGTAAAGGTAGCTATTTATTGCTTAATAAGTTCCACGTTGGTACTTCAGCATGTGAAACTGACAATTCAAAGCCCTAATGGCAAGAGTTGCAGAAGTATATACTTTTACCCCATCTATCCAAAGCTCTGAAATCCCTGTCCGAAGGGGTGGGATTCTTAACTGTAGTTGCTCTGATACCTTTAGGCCCCTGGGAGATGACCTCTGGGTCAGCAGTAGGATTTTTGAAAAGGAATTTGTGGCAGTCAGGTACTCTGTAGTACCTGTCTAGTTTCCTAGGAGCAGGGGGTAAAGTATCAGGAGTTAAACTGGATTCCATAAAGACATCATCCACAATATCCAGGACTGGGGGTATTGCTAAAGGCCTATGTTGTGGCAAATCTAGAAATTCTCTGAGTCTCTTTTTGGACTGAGGATAATCTTGGCATTCCCAGTGGAAATGCTCTATTAAAAGTATGTAAGGTTTCACCAAAAGAAAAATCCTCTGGAGGAGAAGCAGAGGGAATGGATTCCTCTGCATTTGAATCCTCATAAGCAGATAAGGGCATGTCTTCATAATCAGATATCTCAGAGTCATCGTACTCTTGGTCTGTTGAAGCTGCTGAGGACAGGTCTCTTTCTCTTAGCAGGGGAAGGCTGACTTCCCCTAATCAGCATAATATGGTCCTCTGCCAATTTAAGCATTTGATGTTGTGGCAAGGGAGCGGGTGCATGAGCTTTGGTAGTCAGTTTTTTAGGCGTAGCATGTGCTCTTGGCCATAGAAACTCGGAAGTTTTAGGCATAATTGAATATGCGAAAGAAGTCGTCAGTTTGTGTCGAACATCAGTAGTGTGAAGAACTTCCTCAGAAGCCGGTGCCTGCTCACCGGCTCTGGATCCACCCAAGGTAGAGACACAAGCAAGTTCCGTTGTCAAAGAAGAGTCTTGCGGCATACTGGACTCCGAACGGGTCTCGATAGAGGCCTGCGAATCCACTGAAGCAGGCATCAGGGGCTGCGAAAGTACCTCACTTAGTACCGGCACATTGGCAACTATCTTAATGGAAGTGTCGTCGGCAGCTTTGGACCTGTGCAGCCCGTCTTTAGCCTTATGTTTTTTCAGAGTATCAGTAGTTGGATGGCTTACTGAAGGCATTTCGGAATACGGAGATCGGGAACAAAAGTATTTAGTGACAATAACGGCCTGACGATGAATAGTTTAGGCGTTGACCAAGACACAAAACCGACACCGAGGTAAGTCGCGGTCTGGGCCTAAACAGGTGATGAAGTAGGAATGGAAATCTCGGTGTGGTATTTGCTTTCCACAGGCAAGACAATTGTTAACTTTTTCTGAAATCGGTTAGAGCAGTGGTTCCCAAACTTTTTTGATTCTTGGCTCCCTTGCTGAATCCAGGTTTTCCTCAAGGCACCCCCCCCCCCTGCAGCACACATAAAGTGCATATTTCATTTATTTATTTATTTGACATTTGTTTAATGAGGCTGCCCGACTGGACTAGGAGACCTGGGGAGAAAAGCTCAAAAGTACAAAAAAAAGTGTACATTCTGCTTAACAGCATAACACTGATCTACTATGGTTGAGAGGTAAGCAAACCTAAAGGCAACCTAAGTTTATAAAAGCAATATTTAAAATCTGTCCCTATTTGGCTCTGTCCAGCATACCTCTCAACTGTATAGATTTTTGCAGAATATCCAGATTTTTGTCTCATATTTTTGGTCTTTTTCTCATAAAATTGTTGTTTTCTGGCAAATCAGTGGCAGATCATTGAGGCTGAAGTCAGAAAATAATGACAGACAGTTGAGTTTCATATATCACATCCTTCAGAAAATTCATGCTAATGCAAAACCTGCATTTCTATCAACTTTCTAAGTTTGTGAGAGCAGTACTTAAGTGTCCCTATTTTGTCCTTTTGTACCCCCACTACTTTTAGATCAAGAAATCTGGACAAATCCAAGAGGGTTAGAGGTATGTGTCCAGTGGTATGGACCAGACTTGCACAGACCTCATTGCTGTTGCTGCCAGGGATCTCACGCACTCTCACTCACACGCACACAGACAGACACGCACACAGACAGACACGCACACAGACACACACCCACACAGACACACACCCACACAGACACACACCCACACAGACACTCACACACACAGACACTCACACACACAGACACTCACACACACAGACACTCACACTCACCCACACAGACACTCGCACTCACCCACACAGACACTCGCACTCACCCACACAGACACTCGCACCCACCCACACAGACACTCGCACCCACCCACACAGACACTCACACCCACCCACACAGACACTCACACCCACCCACACAGACACTCACACCCACCCACACAGACACTCACACCTACACAGACACTCTTACCCACACAGACACTCTTACCCACACAGACACACAGTCTCTTTTGCATTCATGCACGCATTTACTCACACACATCGCTCTCACTCTTTTCCGATCTCTCACTTCCTCATTCATACCTGCATTCACTCACACATCACTCTAACTCTCCCAATCACACCACACCTCTCAACCACAATCTGGACAAAGCCTAAAATGATGGGTGACAAAGAGACAGATTTTAAATATTGCTCTTACAAACTTATAAAGTTGATAGAATAATAGGTTTTGCATTAGCATGAATTCTCTGAAGGATGTGGAGTCTTAAACTCAAATGTTTGTCATTATTTAATGACTTCAATCCTCAACTATTTGCCAGAAAAGTACAGATTTTAGGAGGAGCACACCAAAAATATGAGGCAAAAATTTGCACATTCTGCGAAAATCTGTACAGCTGAGAAGTGTGAATCACACACACACACACACACACACACACACACACACACACACACACACACACACACACACACACACACACACACACACACACACACACACACACACACACACACACACACACACACACACACACACACAGTCACAGTCACTTCCTCATTCATACCTGCATTCACTCACACATCACTCTCACTGCCTGTCACACTCACACCACACACCCACTTACGCATTCATTCATACATCGCTCTAACTCTCTTGATCTCACACCCACATGCCATACACCCACTTACACATTCATTCCTACATCCCTCTCACTCTTCCGATCTCGCACATACACACAGTCACTTCCTCATTCATACCTGCATTCACTCGATCTCACACATGCACACACACTTCCTCATTCATACCTGCATTCACTCACACATTGCTCACTCACACATCTCTCACTCTTCCAATCTCACACACACACACAGCCACTTCTTCATTCATTCCTACATTCACTCACACTCACCGCAAACTAATAAGCTTAGCTGCAAAATAAACCGCAAAGTGTTCACGGTTTATTTTGCAGCTAAGCTTACTAGTTTGCGGCGCCTCTGTGAGGAATCCACGGCTTCCCAGGGCGCCATGGCACAAACTTTGGGAACCCCGGGGTTAGAGCAAGAAAAGAGGATCCCCAATGGGGGTACTTAGCTTTAGAAGACTTCTGGATAATTCAATTCGGAAATGACAACTCAGGTAGCGGCCAACCGGCACTTGTGCAAACTGTTTCTGCTTTGGGCCCCTCGGCAAGAAAGACTGATGTAATGGCATCGGCTGCCTGTTTTTATACCCCTGAGGACCTGAACTCAGTCTTGGAGTGACAGCAACCGATGCAGAAATACTAAGTCTCTGGTTTTCGGGCTACCTGCAGGCAGATAACCCAAGTGTGATGACTGCAACAGTGAAACATGAAAGTACAGTTGTGTACACTTACCATAAATGTAGATGTTAGAGTGTACTCACTGTTGCACTCATCACACTTGAGTTATCTACCTACAGGTAGCCCTCAGTCGGCCCGAATACCAGAATCTTAGTATTTCTGCATCGGATGCTGTCACTTCTTCCATGACGTCAGGTCGTCAGGGGTATAAAACAGGCAGCCAACGACATTACATCAGTTTTTCTTGCCCCAAACGTCAGCAGCCCTCAAACAGAGAGCTAGTATATGGTGGGAAACACCACCAGTAAAAAGTAAATACCAATGCCATTAGGAATGGCCATAGAGAGGAGAGGTAGATAGAAAAAGCCAGGGGGCTGGAGGGAGGGAAACCAGGACTGCAACAGTGAATACGCTCAAACTACATTTATGGTAAGTGTACACAACTGTGCTATGTTCATGTTTCACTGTTGCAGTCATCACACTTGGGTTGATTCCCAAAGCTGAGGAAGGGTGGAGGCAGTCAAGAAGTGTTAGGGCTGGCTAGTAGGCCTTGCAAGACTGCTGTAGCAAATCCAGCCCTGGATTTGGAAAAGATAGATAAGTGGTAATGCTTGGTGAAGGTGTGTACAGAATTCCAGGTTGCAGCTTCCAGAATGTCCCTGGTAGGGACTCCCTTGAGAAATGCTGTAGAGGTTGAAGTAGCCCTAGTGGAATGTGTTCTGACCCCCTGTGGGGTTGGTTTTCCATGGTGCTTGTAGCAGAAATGGATGCAGTGTGCTATGCATTTGGGAATGGTTTGTTTTGAAATGGCCCTACCCTCTGCCTCTGTAGCAAAGCTGACTAGCAGCTGGTCAGACTTTCTGCAAGGCTTAGTCCTATCAAGGTAGAACGTGAGCTGTCTGTGCACGTTCAAGGAGTGCGGGATCCTTTCCTCTTTATTCTGTGGGTTAAGGAAGAAGGTTGGTAAATGGATGGATTGGTTTAGAGTCACACTGGACACCACCTTAGGAATAAAGGACGGGTTAGTCCTGAGGGAAACCCTGTCAGCATGGAAAATAATGAAGAGTTCCACAGCCATTAGTGCCTGCAACTCACACACTCTTCTAGCTGAAGTTATGGCTAAAAGCAAGGCTGTTTTCCAAGAGAGGAATTTTAACTCTGCTGAGGCAGCAGGTTCAAAAAGGGGAAGAATTAACTTTTCCAGTACAAAGTTAAGGTCCTAGGTAGGGGTGGGTGCTCTCCTAGGGGGAAAAAAGTTGTTAGCCCCTCTCAGGAACTGACTGATGAGAGGGTGAGAAAATAGAGGTGGCTTAGTATTCTAATGAGCTAAGATGGGAGAGGCATGAATCTTAATGGAGAAGGATAGGCCTCTGTGGAGTAGCTCTGCTAGGTAATCCAGGATTAGAGGTAAGGAAGGCACTGCTGTGTCCTTTTCTTTAGACTGAATCCAAGAACAATATCTTTTCCACTTTTCAGCATAGGATTTCCTAGTACTAGGCCTTCTGGCTTCAAGAATGACATCCAACACCTGTTTGCTGAGGGTTGCTGGTGGGGTATTCAAGGGATAAGCCAGGCTGAAAGGTTTAGGATTTGCAACTGTGGATGCAAAACCTGTCCCTCCTGCTGAGACAGCAGGGTAGGAGTCTGGTGTAGGTGCCAGGGTGGCACCACTGTCAGGCTGCGCAGGAGTGGGTACCACTGCTGGCGTGGCCAGTCTGGGGCAATAAGAATTGCCCTTGGCCTGTCTTGTTTTATCTTGAGTAGTACTCTTGAGAGACGGGTCAGAGGAGGAAGGCATAGATTGATAGGCTTTCCCATTGAAAGCACAGGGCATCCACCTTCCAGGTCCTGCTGTGAGGGTTCCTGGCTCAGTATTTGCTTAACTGGTGGTTCTCGGGGGAGGCAAAGAGATCCACCTCTGGTGTCCCCTACCTCTGGATCAGAAGGCTGAAGGTGTCTGGCTCCAATTTCCACTCATGTGGGTCTAGGAGATTTCTGCTTAAGTTGTCTGCCAGTGAATTTTGTTTGCCTGACAGGAATTAAGCTTGTAGATGCACTTGGTTGCTCAAGGCTGTGTTCCACAGGGCCATGGCTAACCTGCAGAGTGGGTAAGAATGGGTTCCCCCCTGCTTGTTTATGTACCACATAACTGTGGTGCTGTCTGTTTTTATCAGCAGTTGTCCTGGAAGGATTAGGTATCTGAAAGCTGTCAGAGCATTCTGTACAGCTAGCATCTCTTTATGATTGACGTGAAGGAGAGTCTGCCTTGGGCTCCAGTGCCCTGAATGCATTTGCCTGCTATGTGAGCCTCCCCATGCATAGTCTGATGCATCTGTTGTCAGGGTTTGGGCGGTGAGGGGTTGAGTGAAATGCAGTCTCTTGTTGTGGTCACATGCTTCTGCCCACCAAAGGAACTCTGCCCTTAGACAAGTTATGACAGGAATGACTGTTTCCAGGTCCTGACAATGCTGGCACCAAAGACATTTTAAGTACCATTGAAGTTTCCTCATATGCAGTCTTGCATATGGAATTAGCAGAATACACGAGGCAATGAACCCTAGGGCTTGCAGTATTTTCCTTGCAGACAGCTGGGTTTTGGTGGCCAATAGTTTGAAGTAGTTTGTCAAAAAGACCTGCTTTCCTGGAATGAGGAATGTCATCTGGGAAGTTGTGTTCAGGCTTGCTCCCAGGAATAACATTTTTTGACTGGGCACCAGTTGTGATTTCTTTTCATTGATGGTGTACCCCAGTGAAATTAGAAGTCTTTTTACAAATGCCAGGTGCTGAAGTAGCAATTCCTGACTGTGCACCTGAATCAGGCAATCGTCCAAGTATGGGTAACTTTGAATATTTCTCTGCCTGCAGAATGCAATGGCTGGAGCCAGGCACTTTGTAAATACTCTGGGCACAGTAGATAAGCCAAAGGGAAGTGCAGAGAACTGATAGTGCACAGAGCCTGCCCTGAAACGTATATATTTCCTGCAAGACTCCATTATGGGGATGTGCAGATAAGCTTCTTTTAAGTCTAGGGTGACTAACCAGGCATCCTTGGCTAGCACAGGAAGAAGCTGTTGTAGTGTAAGCATTTTGAATTTTGGGACCACCAGAAAGGTGTTGAGGATTGATAAATCCAGGATAGGGCGCCAAGAGCCCTCTTTTGTGGGCACCAGGAACAGTCTGGAGTAGAAACCCTGTCCCCTTTGTTCTACTGGAACAGGTTGAATAGCCCTGATACTGAGAAGGGAAAGTACTTGCTTTTTAGCCTCTGCGCAATGATTTGGAGGAAGGTCTGGCAACCCGATTGTAGTTGGCAGTTAGTGGAAGTAGAAATCTGTATCTCTGGGATACAATGTTTAGAAACCATCGGTCCTGAGTAATGGACATACAGTTTCTTGCATGAAGGGCAAGTTTTCCTCATAGGGGTGCAAGTACTTGGGCATGGCTGGGAAGGATAATTGACAAGTCATTGTGAACTTTTTACATAAGGGGGTGGCTTACCACTCCCTGTTTTTGAGGTGGAAGCAATCCATTCTTTAGAACTTTGCATACCCTGAGACTGTAGTCTTGGTGGTCTGTCCCCCCGGGTTTGGACTGAGAAGGTCTGGGATGGACTGCAAAGGACCAGTTTTTTGAAGGCCAATGCCTACTGAATCTAGGTGACTGCACCTGTAAGAAATCTTTGACAGTTTGCATAGATTTAGCTTTTTCCTCCATCTTTTTAAGAACAACTTCTGCTTTGGTGCCGAACAAATGGTCCTGATTTAATGGAGCATCTAGTAATTTTCCTTTGACATGTTCTGGCAAGACTTTTTTCTTCAGCCAAGCATGCCTTCTCAGTACAGACGCAGTAACTGCAGCCCTGCGAGATGTTTCTAAAGCATCAAAACCACACTGCAAAGCAGGTTTGCTAACTTGGTTTTCAGAATGCATTAACTCTTGTAAATCTTTATTTTCTGCATAAT
Source organism: Protopterus annectens (assembly GCF_019279795.1). NCBI lineage: Eukaryota > Metazoa > Chordata > Ceratodontiformes > Protopteridae > Protopterus > Protopterus annectens. The sequence goes on from NC_056744.1 coordinate 1,618,717,679, forward strand.
CTGGAAGTAACACCATTTTTTGTTTAATTAGTTCCATAATATGTTGCTGGTACTTCAACACGTGAAACTGGCAATTCAAAGCCTTGATGGCAAGAGTTACAGAGATATATACCTTCTTACCCAATCTGTCTAAAGCTCTTGAATCCTTGTCTGAAGGGGGAGGGTTTTTTGCTGTAGTAGCCTTAATGCCTTTAGGTCCCTGGAAAATGGTCTCTGAATCCACAGTATGATTCTTAGAGAAATTTGAGAGAGTCAGGTACTCTGTAGTACTTGTCAGGTTTTCTAGGGGCCGGTGGTAGAATGTCAGGAATAAGACTGGATTCCATGAAAACATAATATACAATATCCAGGACAGGGGGTATAGCTAGAAGCCAGCGCTGAGGCAAATCTCAAAATTCACTAATTCTCTGAGTCTCTGTTTGGACTGAGGATAGGCCTGGCATTCCCAGCGAAAATGCTCTCTTAAAGTATGCAAAGTTTCACCAAAAGAAAAATCCTCTGGAGGGGTGGGAGAGGGAATGGATTCCTCTGCATCAGAATCCTCACAGGTTGATAAGGGTACATCCTGGTAATCAGAAGGATCAGAGTCATCAGACTCCTGCTCTGTAGAATCAGAAGGAAATTCAATTCTTTGTCTTTTAGCAGGGGAAGGCTGGCTTCCCCTAATTAGAGTAATAAGTTCTTCAGCCATTCTAAGCATTTCTTTTTTTGTGGCATGGGAGCTTGAGAATGTGCTTTGGTCGTCGGTTTTCTAGGCGTAGTGCGAACTCTGGGCCTGAGAAACTTGGTAGTTTTAGCTAAAAACCAAGTTGTTGGTATAATACGAACATCGGTAGGTCGGAATACACCCTCAGAAGCCAGTGCTTGCACAGCAGCTCCGGACCCATCCAAGGTAGAGACATCTGCAGGTTCCATAGTCGAAGAAGCATCTTGTGGCATACCAGACTTCGAATGGGTCTCAGCAGAGACCTGCAAATCTGTAGAAGCAGGTATCAGGTCTGCAAAAGCACCTCACTGAGTACCAGCGGACTGGCGACTAGCTTAATGGAAGCATTGTTGGCATATTTGGACCTATGCGGTCTGTCTCTCTCTTTATCCTTACTTTTTTGGAAGATCGGTAGTTGGATGGCTTATCGAAGCCATTTTGGAATATGGAGAAAGTACAGTTTTGTACCTGCCATAAATGAAGATGTTCGAGTGTCTTCACTGCTGCAGTCATTACTCTTGGGTTATCCTGCCGTCAGGTGATCCCGCAGTCGGCCAGAGTTCCAAAGTCTTGGTCCGGCGTCAGTTGCTGTCACTTCTTCCCTGATGTCAGTGCGCCAGGGGTATATAAGATGCAGCCGACACCATTTTCTTCAGTTTTTCTTTCCCCAGATGTCAGGTGCCCCCAAAAGGATAGGCAATACATATTGCTTACAAACCATACAGAAGGTAAAAACAACCTACAGTAGCCAGCAAATACATCACATAGAAAGTAGTGTAGAAAGTTATAGATAAGACCCAGCTAAGAAAGAGGGGATGGTGGGTGGGTAACCAGGACTGCAGCAGTGAAGACACTCTAACATCTACATTTATGGTAGGTATAAAACTGTACTATGTTCATCGTGTTTCACAGCTGCAGTCATTACACTTGGGTAGAATCCCAAAGATGAGTCAGGGCGGCTGGTTCTAAAGAGGATTTGGTGTGGCTATGAGGCCCTGCAGCACTGCAGTGGCAAAGCCAGCTCTGGATCTAGAGTAAAGAGGCAAGTGGTAATGCTTGGTAAAGGTGTGCACTGAACTCCAAGTTGCAGCTTCCAAAATATCCTTGGTAGGTACTCCAAGATAGGCAGTAGAAGTTGCAGTTGCCCTGGTGGAATGTGGTCTAATGTTAGATGGTACAGGTTTCCCATGCTGTGTGTAGCAGAACCGGATACAGTGTCCTATCCACTTTGAAATGGTCTGCTTTGAAATAGCCTTTCCCTGTGATCTTGCAGCATAGGATACAAACAATTGCTCAGTTTTCCTGAAAGCTTTTGTTTTGACCAAGTAGAAGCGTAATTGCCTGTGTATGTCCAAGGAATGTAGAATTCTCTCCCCTTTATTCTGGGGATTTGGATAAAATGCTGGCAGGTGAATAGTTTGGTTAAGAGCCACACTGGATACCACCTTAGGCATAAATGAAGGGTTTGTTCTTAAATAAACCCTGTCTTGGTGAAAAATGATGAAAGGCTCCACTGCCATTAGTGCCTGTAGTTCTGAGACTCTTCGTGCTGAGGTTTATTGCCTATTGCCAGTAGCAGGGCAGTTTTCCATGATATATATTTTAATTCTGCTGAATTGGCTGGTTCAAAAGGAGATAAAGTGAGTTTTTCCAAGACAAAATTGAGGTCCCAAGTAGGTGTTGGTGCTCTCTGGGGTGGTCTTATGTTTTTAGCCCCTCTGAGGTACTGCTTTAGCAATGGATGAGAGAAAATAAGAGGATCTGTGTTGTAATGAGCCGAGATGGCAGAAGCGTGGTTCCTAATGGATGAGAAGGATAGTCCTTTGTCCAGCATCTCAGTTAAGTATTGTAGTATCTGAGGAATGTTAGGGACAAGAGGGTCAAGGCTTTGAGCCTGGTTCCAAGCACAGAATCTCTTCCACTTTCCTGAATAAGATTTCCTGGAGCTAGGCCTCCTGGCCTCCAAAATGACATCCATAACAGCTTTAGAGAGAGGTGTTGCCTGTTTGGCTAATGAATCTGCCATGCAGCCAGGGATAAGGTTTTGAGCTGACTGTGCAGGATCTGATTGTTTTGTTGAGTCAGAAGGTGTGAAATTTGAGGCAAAATCCAAGATGGGACTTGAGCTAAGTTCTTTAAGATTGGGTACCAATGCTGGCGTGGCCAGTCTGGAGCAATCAGAATCATCTGTGGTTTTTCTTGTCTGGCTTTTAGGAGAACCCATGAAAGGAGAGGCAGAGGAGGAAAGGCATAAATGTGTAGGCTTTTCCAGCTGAACGAAAGAGCATCCACTTTCCATGCTTGTGTGTGGTAAGTCCTTGTGCAGAATTTTTGTAGTTGGCAGTTCAGTGGGGAGGCAAAAAGATCTATGTCCGGGCACCCCCATTTTTGCATTATCATGCTGAAAACTTGTGGATTTAATTTCCACTCGCGAGGATCCATGATGTTTCTGCCAGAGCATTTTTCTTTCCTGGCAGGAATTGTGCTTGCAGATGAACTTTATAAGTTAGAGCTGTGTTCCACAAGGTCGTGGCTTGTCTGCATAAGGGGTAAGAATGAGTGCTCCCTTGCTTGTTTATGTACCACATTACTGTGGTGTTGTCTGTCTTTAGAAGTAGTTGTCCTGGATGCAGAAGGTCCTTGAAAGCTGTTAGGGCATTTTGTACAGCCAACATCTCTTTTTGATTGATGTGAAGATGCATTTGGTCTGTGGTCCATTTGCTCTGAATACATTTTCCTGCCATGTGTGCTCCCCAGGTGTAATCCGAAGCATCTGTTGTTAAAGTCTGCCTGGCTGTGGGTAGAGTGAAAGGCTGACCCTTGTTGAGGTGACATGCCTGTGCCCACCATCGAAACTCCTGTTGTAGGCAGGGAATTAGTGGTATTACCATTTCCAAGCTGTGAGAGTGTTGAGTCCAAACACTTTTTAGGTTCCATTGTAATTTCCTCATATGCAGTCTGGAATATGGAATTAGTAGTATGCAGAATGCCATGAATCCCAAGGCCTGCAGAATTTTTCTTGCAGGGAGTTGGGACTTTGTTACCATCAATTGAAAATACTGAGTCAATTATCCTTGTTTATCTGGCGTGAGATAAGCCATCTGGGCCGCTGTATTTAAGCTGGCACCCAGGAATATTATCGCTTGTGAGGGCACTAGTTTTGATTTCTTTTCGTTTACTGTGTACCCTAGGCAACTTAACTTTTTACAAACGCCAGATGCTTTAGAAGAATGTCCTTGCTCTCTGCTTGAATCAGGCAGTCGTACAGGTATGGATATATTTGAATTCCTTTTTGTCTGCAAAATGCAATTACTGGTGCCAGGCACTTTGTCAAGACCCTGGGCGCAGTAGATAAGCCAAAGGGCAGTGGAGAGAATTGGTAGTGCATTGAACCAGCTATGAATCTGAGGTATCTTCTGCAATTTTGTCTGATAGGGACATGCAGGTATGCCTCTTTGAAATCCAAAGTTACAAGCCAAGCTTTCTTGCCCAACATGGGAAGGAGCTGCTGTAGTGTCAACATTCTGAATTTCGGAACATCCAGGTAAGTATTTAGAGTGGAAAGGTCTAGTATGGGTCTCCAGGCTTTGTCCTTTCTGGGGACCAGGAAGAGTCTTGAGTAAAATCCTTGTGACTGCTGTGGTACTTTTTGAATAGCTTTCATGTCCATGAGGGCTGTAATTTGTTTTTGTGCCTCTGCCCATTGATTTTGTGGCAGGTCTGGCATTCCTTTTAGCCTTGGTAAAGTGTGAAAGTGGAACCTGTAACCTTGAGACACAATGTTCAGCACCCATTTATCCTGGGTGTTTGTTTGCCAGTTTTGTGAAAAAAAGTGCTAGTTTCCCCCCTAAGGGAGCTGCCAACAGGGAAGAGTTTGGCATTTTAAGGGGAAAGTCATTGGGATTGTTTTCTGTAATGTTGTGACTTGTCCTCACCTCCTTTTGGAGTTGAAGCACCCCACTGTCATGGTCTGTAAGATCCTTGGGACTGACATCTGCCTCTTGGGCTTCTGTATCTGCCTCTTTGTGGCCTGTTGGACAGTGGAAAGGACCAATTTTTAGTAGGCCAATTTCTGCTAAATCTTGGTGGCTGTACCTGTAAGAAATCCTTCACTGTTTGCATAGATTTTGCCTTATCCTCCATTTTCTTTAATACCTCCTCTGCTTTAACACCAAATAAAATATATTGCTGTAAAGGAGCATCCAATAATTTTGCCTTAACATGATCTGGTAAGGTTTGTTCCTTTAACCAAGCATGCCTTCTAATCACAGATCCTGTAACTTCTGCTCTACAAGAAGCTTCTACTGAATCAAAACCACATTGCAAAGTATGCTTTCCCACTTGTTCAGCTGCATGCAATAAATCCTGCATTTCCTTAAAATCAGGTTGTTTTGCACTTGTACTCATTTTCTGTTTTAACTGACACAGTAAATATTGTTGATATTTAAGCATGTGAAACTGGCAGTTTAAAGCCCTCACTGCTAAAGTTGCAGAGGTATAAACTTTCTTCCCCATCTGTCTAATGCTCTGGAATCAATGTCCGAAGGAACTGGATTTTTAGCCGTGGAGGCCTTTACCCCTTTGGGACCCTGGGAAATAGTTTCTGGGTCAGCAGCAGGGTTTTTATAAAGAAATTTGTGAGAGTCAGGGACTCTGTAGTACCTGTCTGGCTTGACTGGAGCAGGGGATAAAGAATCTGGATTTAAACTGGATTCAGTGAACACCTCGTTCACAATTTCCAACACTGGCAGAAAGGCAAGGGGCCTGTGCTGAGGCAATAAAAGAAAATCTCCGAGTCTTTTCTTGGATTTTGAGTATTCCTGGCTCTCCCAATGGAAATGCTCCCTCATGGTGTGTAAAGTTTCCCCAAAAGAGTAATCCTCAGGAGGAGAGGCTGATGGAATAGATTCTTCAGCATCAGATTCCTCATAGGGGGGTAAGGAATATCCCTGGTCTGAAGAGGAGTCAGAATATATAGAAACCTGGTC
>NC_056744.1:1618723872-1618762685 GCF_019279795.1 Protopterus annectens
CCTCTAGGCACCCTGTCATATGCTTTTTCTAAATCCACAAAGACACAATGCAACTCCTTCTGACATTCTCTGTACTTCTCCATCAACACTCTCAAAGCAAACATCGCATCTGTAGTGCTCTTTCCTGGCATGAAACCATACTGCTGATCACTAATCCTCACCTCCCTTCTTAACCTAGCTTCCACTACTCTTTCCGATAACTTCATGATGTGACTGATCAGTTTAATCCTTCTGTAGTTACTACAGCTCGGCACATCACCCTTATTTTTAAAAATCTGTACCAAAACACTTTTTCTCCATTCCTCAGGCATCCTCTCACTTTCCAAGATTTCATTAAAAACTCCACTGCCATTTCACCTAAACACCTCCATGCTTCCACAGGTATGTCATCTGGACCAACAGCCTTTCCATTCTTTATAGCTATCCTTACCTCCTCCTTGCTAATCCACTGCACTTCGATTCACTATCCGCACATCATCCAACCTTCTCTCCCACTCATTCTCTTCATTCATCAGCCCCTCAAAGTACTCTTTCCATCTGCTCATCACACTCTCCTCGCTTGTGAGTACATTTCCCTCATTATCCTTTATCACCCTTACCTGCTGCACATCTTTACTAACTCTGTCCCTCTGTCTAGCCAATCGGTACAGGTCCTTTTAGCCAGACTATACGGTAGTAATCCTGCCACCACCCAGCTAATATTTATCAGCTACTCAAAGGCCCTTAAACGGGTGTCCAATTATTACTGTGCAATATTAATATCCAATTGGTAGTATAGCCTAGGGCTAAAGCTGTTAGAGTGGCCTTGTGCAGTTTTACCAAAGGCATGCAAGTACTCTTATGAGCTTAAATTATCTCTACACAAACCAGCCACAGTTGAAAGGTTTTCAAATATTTGATAATAAATAATTATAACCACAAGATAATACTTTCTACTACAGTCAGTGCTAGTCAAGAGTTCAGAGATCACACAGAAACACTTTCAGTAGTACAGTTCTGACATCACAGAAAAAACAGTCTAATCTTTCTAGCCATCACTAAAAGAAAGCACAAGTCTGAGATAACTTAAAGAAAACAGAGTGCTGTGAGTTGGATGATCAAGACAAAAATGCTTAATGCCTTCTGATTCTCTCTGTTTAAATTGCTATTGCAGTTCTGATAACCATTACATCATTCTTTTTCACTTTCCTAGAGTTCCCAGGCTACACATTAACTGCATTTACATCCTTAACATCTCCCTTTTGTTATCTTGCAGCTGGTCAGGAGCAGAGCAATAAAAATACATTTGCATGTTTAAATCTAGCAATTTAACTCTTGATTAAACAACGGAAAATTTCTTCATGTAGACTTTTCGGCACCACAGTCTACTTCAAAGTGTCACCACATGCTTTACTTTGGTCAGTAGAGTGCACTGTTGTCAAATTTATTTCCAGTTCCACATTAACAGTATTTCTTTACATTTATGACAAGCCTATAGTTTACATTCATATTTACAAATAACAGAATTATGTGCAAAATTCTTTCTGGCTAGGCTGGCAGCCTTCACCCTTCTCTACCAGTCTTCACACCCCCCCCGGAGAACTCAAGCTAGTTTTTCAAGTGACCCTTGAGAAATGCTGCTTAAGAGGGTTAGGTCTATCTGAGTATACCTACCCCATTCCCTGTCTTGAGAGCCCATCTGCATTGGCATTGCTACTCCCACTGCGGTGCTCCACTGACATATATGTTTGCAACCCTAGGCTACATCTCAGCAACTTGGCTTCTTGCTGGCTGGCTCTGTTTAACCATGTTAGGGGGTTGTGATCTGTCATAACAGTGAATTTCCTTCTACACAGATAAGGCTGAAGTGTCTGCAGTACCCACACTATGGCTAGACATTCCTTTTCTACAGCTGCATAGCATTCCTCCCTGGATTGGAGCCTACAACTGAGATAAACCACTGGGTGCTCTTCTCCCTCTGAAGAAATCTGGCTAAGTACAGCCCCCACCCCATGGTTTGATGCATCCACCTGCACAACAAATTCTTTGCTGTAATTTGTACTGGCTAACACAGGGGGTCCTCCCAAAGCTTCTTTAAGCTTCTGGAATGCCTGCTCACATTCTGGGATCCACACTACCTTATCTGGCCTATTCTTCCTTGTCAGGTCCGTGAGCGGAGCAGCTACGGTACTATATCTGGGGACGAACTTTCTGTAGTACCCTGCTATCCCTAAAAATGTCCTCACCTGCTTTAAAGTACAGGTGCAGGCCATGCCTGAATGGCTTCCATTTTGGCAGGTTCTGGCCTTATCTTACCACTCTCCATTCTGTGTCCTAGGTAGGAGACATCTGCCATACCCACCCGAGACTTGCTCGGCTTAATGGTCAACCCTGCCCTGTGTAGTCTGCCCAACACCTCCCCGACATGCTGAAGGTGCTTTGGCAAGGAATGGCTGTAGATGGCAATATTATCTAGGTAAGCAAGGGCAACCCCTCCTGCTCCTGCTAGGATATTATCTACCAGCCTTCTGGAAAGTCGCTGGGGCATTCTTCATCCCAAAGGGCATCTTTGTGAACTCATACAAGCCAAAAGAAGTCACAAAGGTTGATTTCTCTCTAGCACTGGGAGTCAAGGGCACCTGCCAATAATCCTTGATAAGATCAATGGTTGTAAGATACTTAGCCCCACCCAGCTGCTCTAGGGCCTCATCTGTCCTAGGCATGGGGTAAGCGTCTGACTCTGTGTGACTAATTTCTTGTAGTCCACACAGAACCTGGAGCTGCTATCCTTCTTTGGCACCAGCACCACTGGGGAGACCCAGGGACTGTTGGACTCTTGAATCACCCCTAGTTCCAACATCTCCTGTACCTTCTCCCTCAGGGTCTGCCTGACTCAGGCACCTTATAAGGGGCCTGCCTAATAGGCCTTTGGAGTCCTGTATCCACCTGGTGCTGCATTAGGTGGGTGCACCCTGGTTTCCCAGTGAACAACCTGGGTAGGAGATAGCTGCTGGGACATTGCTACTCCTTCCACTGAGGTGTCAGCCCAAACTGCACTGAGATCACTCCCCAGATCTCATTCAGACTCCTCCTGCAGTAAACTGCAAATGCTCAGTACAAGGGCCTCCCTATCATGGTAAGGTTTCATCATCTTAACATGGTACAGTTTGTGCCCCTGCCATCTGCCTAGCAGTTCCACCATGTAGTTAACATCACTTCCCTTTCTTACCATCTTGTAGGGACCCTCCCAAGCTGCTTGCAGCTTGTTGTGTCTGACAGGAATTAGCACCATTACCGGCTGCCCCACAGCATACTCCCTAGCTCGAGCATTCCTGTCATACTACACCTTTTTCTGTTGTTGGGCTTCTGCCAGGTTCTCCTTGGTCAAGCCCATGAGTTCCCTGAGCCTTGTCCTGAGGTTTAGAATGTATGCCACAACAGACTCCTTCTAAGACTCGAACTCACCGTTCCACTCATGTCAAACTAAATCTAGAGGTCCCCTCACCCTATGCCCATACAGCAACTCAAAGGGTGAAAAACTTCTGTATTCCTGGGGAACGTCTCTGTAAGCAAACAGATGGGGCTAATATTTGTCCCACTCCCCCTTAAACTGATCTGCAAATGCCTGTACCATGGACTTGATTGTAGAGTTTACCCTCTCAACAAGGCCATTAGTCTGGGGATGGTAGGGGTTGGTCTTCATGTGCTTCACCCCACAGGACTTCCACAGACAAGCCAGCAGGTCTGACATGAAATCGGCACCTCTGTCAGTCAGTATTTCTTTTGGGAACCTACCCTGCTGAAAATCTCTAACAAAGCATTTGCCACCTTCCCTGCCTCAATGAAGGACAAAGCCACTGCCTCAGGGTATCTTGTAGCATAATCCACTACCACTAGGATATACTTTTTCCCTCTGGAACTTGGGGTACTCAGCGGACCCACAATATCCATAGCTACCCTCTGAAATGGCTCCTCATTCACAGGCAATGGCAACAAAGGTGCTCTCACTTTGTCTCCTGCCTTGCCTACCTTTTGGCACTGCTCACAGGTCCTGCAGTACCCTGTTACATCTCTGGAAATTCCAGGCAGTTTCACATAATATGCTGTTTTGTATGTTTTATGCCCATATGCCCTGGAAAGGGAATATCATGGGCTATGGCAAGAAGCACCAGATGGTAGGCCCTAGGCACTACCAACTGCTGTACTCTCACCTTCTAGCCCTCCCTCAGGGGTCCACTATCTGTATAGTAACCCTTTGTTCCAGTATGCAGATTCCCCCTTTCCTTGAGAATCAGGTGCCTCCCTAGCTACCTGCCTCAGGCCTTACAGTGTAGGGTCTAAGAGCTGAGCCTGCATCAGCTCTCTCCTTGTAACCCTTCCCAGCTCTCCCTCCACAGGAAGTCTGGCATCCTCTGACAGTGGTGCCTCACTGTCAGCCTGGGTATTACAACTTGCCTCTACCTGTGCAATCACTCTGTCCAAGGGACCATCAGTACCCACAAGCAGCTGTGGCTCACCTTCAGTCTCACTGCTACAGCATAGCTCACTCCCTGAAGTAACCACCTCAACAGTCCTGGCTGCAAGTATGCAGTCCGTCTGGGTCTCCCCAGGCTACCATATCCACATGCTTGTCTCCTAGCCTGACTGCATGTAACTGCATAAGCACATGGTACTGCTTCATCCAAATCCTTCCCTCTCAGGACATCTGCAGGATGGTAGTTTAGTACCCCTGTTGTCTCAAGACAACCTACTATTGGCATTTGTCTTTCCCACTTACTGGTTCCCTTACCTTTTGTTCCCCACCTTGCCTCTGTGGACACCTGTATGCCACATGGCCCCACTGGTTACATTCAAAACATTTAACCCTAGCTCCTGGACGTGTCCCTGGACTAGTGGCTTCACCTGCTACTGGCAGATTCTGTTGTGGCAGTGTGTGCTGCCCACCATTGGTTCCTTTAGACTCTTGAGCAGTACTGGGGGTCCCCTTCCCGTGCAGGGCTGCCCTGCTTGCCAGGTGTAGGTCACCCTTCTTCCCCAGCACACCTGAAGTAGCACTTTCTTTCAGCTAACCAGATCCTCATATCCTCAGGCAAAGTGCTAAGGGCTTGTTCCCCTCACCAAAAGGTCTGCCCGCCCTTCAGAAGTGGTAAGCTGACATCCACTCACCCACCTATGGAAATAAGTGCTCAATTCAGCAACATATTCACACACACTTTCATCTGCTTTCCGTCTATCCTCAAAACTTTTTCCTGTATGTTTCAGGTGTTAGCTTATACCATTCTAAAAGACTATTTTTACAGCAGTATAATGAAAACATGCAACGTCAGACATTTTGAACAGAACAGTTACAGCTTTACCATGGAGTAAGGGGGTCAGGAACCGTACCCAGAGCCCTTGGTCAACTTCATACTGTTTACATACCGTCTCAAACATATGAATGAAAGTGTCAAAATTACCCCCTCTTTAAACTGCGGAAAAAATTTAAAGACCTTTTGTGCTTCTCGGGTCCAGTTACTACCTTCCCCATTACCTCCATGACTGGTGAAGAGTCAGCATCTCCTTCTCATGCTGCCTCTTTCCTTTTCCTCAGCTTCCAGATGTAACAGTTTCTCGTTCTCCTCAGCCTGTAGACTCCTCAGTCTCTCAGCTACTTTTATTTCCAAATGCCTGGCTTCCAACTCAAGTCTCCTTAGTTCCAGCTGGATTTTTAAGTCCACTGCAGAAAGGTTGAGCTGTCTATTCTCCGAGGGATTTGTATCTCCACTGCCAGTCTGATTCTCCTCCTGGTTGCAGTTTTCTGATGCAGCTGTAACTAAGGCTGCAATCAGGTCTGACTTAGTCAGATGTGCAGTCATTACAGTCCCCTAACCTGACGTATCTCTACCAGCTGGCTCCTTGTCATATTTCCATACTCTGCTGACATGCTACTTGCTCACCCTGACTAAGCTAACAAAAGAAGTAAAACAATTGTGATCTGAACTCTGAGTATTCACTGTGTGGCTAATTTCGAGTACGAAACCACCTTCAAAGCTCACTGTACACAAGCTACAGGATTCACTCTACTCACACCACTACAAGCCAATTAGTATTTGCCAACTAATATGTGATGTGGATATCCCACCACTGCCAAACACAAATGTGAGGATATCCCAACCACTGCCACCACAAATTTGATGCCCGTGCCCTGGCCAATCAATCAAGGAGCCTCAATCACCAGTAACACAAGAGAGGGTGTCTCATATATGAGGAAAGGATAACACATGCACAGTAAAATGCAATTTCCCTTAAGAGTACACAGAGATCACAATCTGGTCACTCCCTGGCTCCCCAGGTCACCAATAAGACTCCCCACTGGCACAGCTATAGGGGCCAGATCTCAGCCAGCTGGGCAAGCTAAAATCTCCAGCAGCCTCTCTGTCCAACCAGTGATTCGTGCCCCTGCCCATGTAGCTGACACACAAACACTTTGAGGTAAGAGTTTATACAACCACAGAGACACTTCTGGGAAAGGCTGGCACAGGTTCTCCAGCTGTGCCCCTTTTACCCAGACTATACGGTAGTACTCCTGCCACCACCCAGCTAATATTTATCAGCTACTCAAAGGCCCTTAAACGGGTGTCCAGTTATTACTGTGAAATATTAATATCCAATTGGTAGTATAGCCCTCGGCTAAAGCTATTAGAGTGGCCTTGTAAAGTTTTACCAAAGGCATGCAAGTACTCTTAAGAGCTTAAATTATCTCTACACAAACCAGCCACAGTTAAAAGGTTTTACAATATTTACAGCGGTAGCGTTGTTACCTCACAGCAAGAGATTCTCCCGTTCGATTCTCGGCTGGGCTTGGGAGTGCCTTCTGTGTGGAGTCTGCATGTCCTCCCCACGGTTGGGTAGCGTTCAAAAGCCATGCATGCGTAAATGGGCGTGCCTTTATTGAAGGTTGGGCATCGAGCTGGCACCTCGGCGTTTCGTAAAAAAAATCTACTGCCAATCATTAGCGGACTGGAGTTCCACTGTGGTGACCCCTTACCGGGAAAAAGCCGAAAGACAAACAATAAATAATTAAAACAACAAGACAATACTTCTGCACAGTCAGTGCTAGTCAAGAGTTCAGAGATCACAAAGAAATGCTTAAAGTAATTCAGCAGTACAGTTCTGACATCACAGCAAAACACTTAGTCTAATCTTTCCAGCTTCTAGCTATCACTAAAAGAAAACACAAGTCTAAGATAACTTACTTAAAGAAAACAGGCAGAGTGCTGTGAGTTGGATGATCAAGACAAAAGTGCTTAATGCATTCTGATTCTCTCTGTTTAAATTGCTATTGCAATTCTGATAAACATTACATCATTCTTTTTCCACTTTCCTGGAGTTCCCAGGCTACACATTAACTGCATTTACATTATTAACATCTCCCTTTTGTTATCTTTCAGCTGGTCAGGAACAGAGCAATAAAAATACATCTGCATGTTTAAATCTAGAAATTTAACTCTTGGTTAAAACAATAGAAAGAATTTCCTCATGTAGACTTTTTGGCACCACAGTCTACTTCAAAGGGTCACCACATGCATTACTTTGGTCAGTAGAGTGCATTGTTGTCACATTTTTTTCCAGTTCCACATGTAACAGTATTTCTTTACATTTAAGACAACAAGCCTGTAGTTTACACTCATATTTACAAATGACAGAATTATCTGCAAAATTCTATCTGTCTAGGCTGGCAGCCTTCACCCTTCTCTACCAGTCTTCACACATGGGAAGGACAGTCCAAGGTACGTGGTCTGCATATCAGTGTCCTGGAGTTGAGGGTGGCGCTTTTGATGTTGGATGCTGTCCATGCCTCTCTCCCTCCTGGGACTGTTGCCGTATAGACAGACAGGTGGGAACCATGTCCTGTCTCCTTATCCATGAGGCTATGGAATTGTGGAAGTGGGCCATCACCACTGGCCATTTTCTAGTGGCAGTGCACATTCTGGAGAAGTCCAACATCCTGGCAGATAGGCTCAGCCTGTCTATTGTGATGCCTTATGAGTGGTGTCTGAATCAGTCAGTAGCAGACAAGAGGTTTCTAAAGTGGGGTCGGCCTTGCTGCTATCTCTTCACCTCTCCTTCCAGTGCAAAGTGCAGCAAGTATTTTGCTTTGATCCCCCCTCTGTGGAAGTCCCCCAGAGATGCTCTAGTCCATGCTTGGTCCTCCAGTCTACTATATGCATATCCTCTACTTCCTCTTATTCCCAAGTTCATTCAGAAAGCTTGTCAGTTGGGAAGTTGAGTTATCCTCATATAGTGTGTCCTCACTGGACTCTGGATCTGCTCCTGGATCTGATTTTGCACCTGTCAGGGGCTCCTCACCTGGATCTAGTCAGCCTAAAGCTCCCTGCTTGGCTGCACAAATTTCCATGATAGCTAGGACTCCCAGGCTTTCTTCTCCTATTAAGAAGATTCTTCTCAGCATGACCTGGATCCCTTTACAGCTCTAGTCTCTGCCATTTTGGAATTTTTGGCAGATACATTTAATTACAACTAGTTTCTCTACTGTTAAGCTCCAATTGGCAGTGATTTCCAATTTCCATGTGGGCGAAAATTTGGCCCCCTTAACTTCAGCTAAACATTTTTAAGGCCTTTCTGAAAGGTACTTTTCTTAGGCATCCAGTTAAGGACCCAGTGCCCCCTTGGGATCTTACCTTTGTTCTGCAGGCTTTGGTTTCTCCCCAGTTCAAACCAGCTGTCTTGGCTGATTTACAGTGTTTGTCAAGGAAGACTACCTTTTTGGTGGCAATCACCTCAGCCAAGCGGGTTTCTGACTTTCAAGCATTGTCTATTAAGCCTCCTTAACTAGTTTTCCATACAGACAGTGTCCCTGTGGGCCAGTCCATTTTTCTTGCTGAAGGTGGCTTCAGAATCCAGTATTAACCAGGTCATTAATTTGCCAGTCATCTTTCCAAATTTGCAAAATAAAGGAGTACAAATTACACCTAGACATGGACAGGCAGCTGCAGTTGTACTTGCATAGAACCAAAAGCTTGCATAAGTCCAATCAGCTTTTTGTCTCCTTTCCTAAACCCTTTTTGGGAACGCCCGTCTCTAAAGTTACCATTGCTTGTTGGATTTCAGAGCATATTACTTTGACCTATCGAGCCAAAGTCTCATCTCCACAAGGACATGTCCGGGTGCGTTCTACCAGATCAGTCTCTAATTCTGCGGCCTTTTGGTCCAGGGTTTCTCTTGATATCTGTTCTGCTGCAACCTGTGCCTCGTCACATACTTTCATTTCTCATTATAAGTTAGATCTTCTTTCCAGGAGCAGGGTCACCTGTGCTCCAGAATATCCTTCCATGAAGACCTCCCAGGTTTTTTGTTTGTAGCTAGGGACTCTGTCCTTCAGGTTGAAGACCAAATTAAAACAGCTTCAGATAAATTAGTTATGTACTTACCATAATGTCCATCTGAGTTGTTGCTTTTCATTTGTCTTCAGCCGCTCTCCCTCCATCCCCTTGCCTTGTTTTTTGGGCTGTATGGGGGGACTGGACTGAAGAAACATAGACCGTCTTGTCCTAGCTAACCTTCAGAATGTGAGCCATCATACAGTTGTGCCAGGTTTTATAGGTCTGTTGGCCTTTTTGGTTGGTGCTATTTCTGCAACAAACTCTATCTGAAGGGTGGAGTGAGACCGGGGCATTTATAGATTGGATAGGGGAGGAGCTGGGAATTTGGATCTGATGTTGGAGTATACAGCTGAGTGATCTGTGCCGGATCAGAGTCCCCCAGGTTGAAGACAAATGAAAAGCAACATCTCAGATGAAGCATTATGGTAAGTACCTAACTTATTTTTTACATTAGGTGTGAGTGTTGTTGTGTCTTTCGGCTTATCCCGGTTAGGGGTCGCCACAGCGGAACTCTGGTCCGCTAATGTTTGGTAGTGGATTTTTACGTGCCGAGTTACCAGCCCTGACGCACAACCTTCAACGATGGCACGCTCATTCACGCATGTCTCCACACAGAAGACTCTCTAGCTGAGAATAGAATGGGACAACGTCTTGCTGTGAAGCGACAATGCTAGGTGTGAATGTAAGCAAGATTAAAAATGGATGCTACATTTAATTCATTTAAGTATGTAGAAGTGGACGCAGTCACTTTGCTAAAGTGTGTACAATGAAAGAAGTTATTTTTTCAGTAAAATTAGTTGCATTCATTAGAACAAATGTATGAAAATTAAATGTTTATGGCCTCAATTTGTATTGTCAGTACAGTGTAAATTGGTATGCAAGATAGTACCACAAAACAAAGACCAGAAAATGGCTTTGAAATCAGGAAGTAAAAGCATACAGATTGTAGTGTTAAGATTACCTAGTGTTGTGGAGCATAATGCAGCATCTGTTCTTTCAAAGCACAGTGTCTGAAGAGAGCTGTCAAAAGTAGTGGTTACTCAAACAGTTTTCTTAACTGGCTTTTCATAAAAATTAAAAAAATGAACAAGCACAGGAATCTGTCTAGTTCTGACATCACCAGCACAAGTGTTGAGGAAAAAATAAAAAAGCAGAAAAACTAGTAGTCTTAAAACTTTATTGTTGAGCTCTGAGCTCAGTCACAGTAATTTCCAAAATTCATGAAACCCAGGTAGTGTTCCAAAGCAACAAGCCTTTATTCGTCAGTGTCGTCACAGACAAGCGATCCTCAGTAACAAAAAAAAAAAAAAAAATCAGAAATTACCTTTCTGATAAAAAAAAAACAAACATTTTTTTGGTACTGAGGATCGCTTGTCTGTGATGAATAAAGGCTTGCTGCTTTGAAACACTGCCTCGGTTACTTGATTTTTGGAAATTATTGTGACTTGTTTTATCAAAACAAAACAGATAAATAAAAAAGTACCAGTAAATGAGTATGAGAATAAGAAATACAAAACTGTGGTTCTAGATACCTGTTTTGGATTGCTTGAGGCTTGGCATGGTGAAAAAAATCCACAGCATGAATGAATATTTAAGTTATTGATCAGGAAATGTTAACTTCTTAAACAGTACACGATTTACTTGCTTGGGACCTTTAACAAGTGATGTGATGTGAATTTTCAATCATTCCTCAAATGTTTGGTTCGGATCTGACCCAGACTCTTCTTTACAGCTCATGACTACTGAAACTGTCAAGCTCATCTCTTACTCATGCTCTATTCCTCAAACACACCTCAGATCTTGTTTTCTGGCTTTGTGTATGGTTGTGGTCACTGTGAGCTCTCGAGTGTTAGTTAAGTGTATTGCATAGTTACGTGTAGTTTTCTGACTTTGCCTTCTGTGTCTGTGTGTGTCTCTCTCTAATATATATATATATATATATATATATATATCTGTATATATCTATATATATATATCTATCTATCTATATATATATATATATATATATATATATATATATATATATCTGCATATATATATATATATATATATATATATATATCTGTATATATCTATATACATCTATGTATATTTATATATATATCTATATATATAAATCTATATATATATCTATATGTATATATACATATATATATATATATATCTCAACCTTCCATCTCCAAAATGAGGAACACTAGCCCTCCTAATGTGGAACAAATGGGCAAAATGGCTTACTAACAACTTCAACTAGGAAGGCCATAGGATGGTTAATATATGCTGGTTTTACTTATAAGGAAGATCTTTTAATAAATTAATATGATTCATTTCTGTTTACCATGGATTTCACCTCATGTGAAGGCAGGCATGTGCAGTGAACGTCAAAGGACCACCCGTGTTGATTATACCAAAGGATCCTAGTGGGATTCTGCAAATATTGGTCAGGGAGTAAGTTCTGGGTTGTCTTCTCAAATCTCGGCAAGAGTCTGAACCTCTGGTATTTGTTAGGGCTGATGTCCCTTCTAAGAAAAGGCAAAAACTGAAGCATGTTTCACCTTGTCCTATGGATCCTCAAAGGGAATGGCAAGAGTTTACTCGGTCTTGTTCTATGCCTTAATGACCCTAAAGCCTCCTCAAGGGGTTTCAGTACCCACTCCTTTTTGGACCTGTACTCCTAAGCGATTCAGGGAACCAGATTCCCCGGATGAGGATTCCTTGTCTGGTGAGAGATCTTTGTCCTGTTCTTCACAGGTGCCTTTGGCTTGTGGTCCTGATGCAGAGGAGTCTGTTAACCCTGAGTCTCCTTTTGAGGAACTGTGCTTTGTGGGCACAATTGCTAGGATGATGGAATTCTTTAAGTGGGATTCTTCTCAGGCGTTGGATATTCAGAGGAGATATGAGTTGCTTCAGGTGGATACTCCTAAACCATCAGCAGTTCCTCCTTTGTTGGCTGCCTTCTTGGATACTTTCATTGCTGCTTCCAAGTCTCTTGATTTTCAGCCTTCTGCTTCTAAGAAACCTGATAGGCTGTATATGGTTCCTGAGGATTGTTTATTTTTATTTAAATATCCTGCTGCTGATCCTGCTGTGGTGTCATTTTCTTCTGACAAACCTTCTAAACTTTTGCTGTCTTCCAAACTTTTACTTTCTGATAAGGATAACAGGGGAGTGGAGAGGATTGGCAAGAAAGTTTACACTCATACTTTGGCCTTTGGCTCACCACATTAAGTGTAACTGTGATGCTGCTGACACCTCTTCTAGGGTTCAGCTTTTAGGTCTGCCATGAGGCATTGTTATTGGCTTCATCTCCAGTCTCTTCCTGAGGACATTAAGGCCAAGTTGTTGGATGCTCCTTTGGATAATACTCATCTTTTTAGGACTGCTGTTGCTGACTTAAATTTGTTCAAGAAAAAAGGCAAAGCCTTGCAAGGCCTTAAACATATTTTTGTCTCTTCTATCCCTAAGTTCCAAAGAAGTCATACTTCTAGATCTGCTTTTATTCACAGGCAATCCTGCCAAGCCTCTAAGGGGAGGAAGGGTGGGAGGCGGGCCCCAGCTGCTAAGGCTTCTTAGATTTCTGTCTCCCAGAAGCCTCCCTTATCTGATAAGCCTGCTTCTGTTTGATAGGTCGGTCCCCCTGCCTTTAGAATAGGTTCCTTTGCCCCTTCGGCTCTCCTTTTGTCTTCCAAATTGGAGTCTTGTCTTACTTCAGATTCTTGTGGTCTTTCCAACATCTGTCAGGGTTATTTCATGGTATGGAAATCTCATCCTCCTTTTTCTGGGATTCTTCAACCTCCTCTAGAGCAACTTCCTCAATTCCCAGAGGTTCTAGGATTCCTGTTGAACCAACTTGTCCCCCATTCTCAAGTGGGGTTGGATTTTTATTCCAGGATGTTCCTGGTTCTTCAAAAGGAGGGCACTTGGAGGCCTATTTTGGGTCTCTTAGCTCAACAACTTTCTAGATATCCTTTCCGGATGCTTACTCTTCAGACTCTTTCCTCTTTTATTACCCCAGGCTTTTCTGGTATCATTAGACCTGAAGGATGCTTACCTTCATATCCCTGTTTACCCTCTCTACAGGAAGTTTTTATGTTTCTCTGTGTCTTCCTCTCATTTTCAGTTCTATGCTTTGCCCTTTGGCCTCTCTACTGCCCCAAGGGTATTCACAGAATGCCTAGCTCCTGTAATTGCCTTCTGAAGGCTCCAAGGCATTCAGACATTTCCTTATCTAGACAACCTGTTGCCTCAGGCGCTTTCTCCCTTTCTGTTATTCAGGATCTGTAGTTCACCATCTCATTTCTTCATTGTCTGGTATTTACTGTCAGCTTTCAAAATTCCATCCTGACTCCCTGTCACAATCATGTGTATCTGGTTTGCAGTATTCAGACAGTGCCAATGTTGGCATCTCTTCTGCCTGCAAAGGTATTGTCATCGACAGCCTTCTTTCAGTCTCTACCTCTGACTGCCATGCCAGCCAAGGAGTTTCTTTGGGCCCTGGGATTCATGGCCTCTTCTATTCCAAAGCTTCCTCTTGCCAGACTGCATATGTAGAACCTTCAATGATACCTCAAGTCCTTTTGGCCAAGACCGCACTGGTTCACCCTCTTAATGCATCTGGCCAGGGGCAACCATCACAAGTTACCTCATCGCTTGGATCTCTTCACACAGGACAAGGGGTCTCTCATCCATTCCCACTTGTCCAGTCTGCAGCTGACATTATGGGTGATAGGGTTTTGATCCCTTTCAGGCACCTGTTTTCTGAGGATGTGCTCAGGGTTTTACATGAGGCAAGGAAACTATCAACCAGAAAATCTTGTGTACAAATGGAATTCATAACCAGGACCCTTTTTCAGTGGGGATCCTTCTGGTCTGTCTTATGTCAGTTGTTCCAGTCTGGATTGGTCTTTCCCTGTGAAGGTCCATTTATTCTCCTTTTCTACTTGTCTGCCCTTGACTCCTCCTTTGACTTCTCATTTTGAGGTCAAACAATTTCTTAAAGGCATCCTACATATTAGGCCTCCAAGAAAACCTATTCCTCCTCTTTGGGACCTTCATTTTGTTTAGGAAAATTTGATGCAGGCTCCTTTTGAGCCTGCAGATTCTGCTTTTTTGCAACATTGTAGCTGGAAAACTGTTTTGCTGGGTCTTACTTCTGCTCGTAGAGTTTCTGAGCTAGACGCCCTTATGGCCATTCTCATTTTTTTCCACAGGGACAGGGTGTCCTTTTATACTAATCCTTCTTTTATGCCCAGGATGGTAAATGAGTTGTCCTTAAATCAGTCTGTACAAATTCTCTTCCTTTTTATCTTTTCCTCAGTCTGCTACTGAGAGGGTCCTGCATACCTTGGATTTGATGTCTGTTTCATTCCTCCTCACAAATGGGTTATGGATCTGTGCTTGGATCTGACTCGGCCATGTTTTTTCCAGACTAGGATCTAGGATCCAAGTCTCTAGCTCCTCCCACTACTCATAATGTCCACCTGTCTAGCCAACCTCCTCGGATCTCGTTTGCTGCCAGCAGTACGGGATGTGGTCCTAAGTCTCGAGCGTGTCTTTGGTGTTTTTTCAGCTTATCTTCTGTCAGATAAGTAGCTCTTTTTTCTTTATTGCTCTCTTCTTATTTTCCTCCCCTAGCCAGTAGAGTGGGTGTGTGTGTTTTTGTGTGTGTTCTCTCCCTCTCCTTATAAAGGTTTTTTCCTACGCTTAACCATTTCTGGCTGTTAGACTCTTTTTCAAAAAAATAAAACACTTCTTGAGGTTCTGTTTTTTCTCTTTTTTTCTCTGTGTGAATGAGTGTGTTAACGGAGTACAACAGGTTTCTCTAATGTATTCCTCAACTTCACTGCCCTTTTCCTCCCTATTTACATTGTAATCTGTAAAGCAACAACAATAAAACATTTACAATTTTTATAATTCCCCTTACTTCTGTAACAGAAGCGAACCTTCTCATACTGTGATGGTTTCACTTACAAAATGATTCTCTCATGTTTGAATAAAGCTTGCTGGAGTCGCCCAATTACTGACATCATTGAGGCCAGGCAGTGCAGGTACTTTTTTTTTAATCAGTTCCCTCCCCCAAAGTGACATCACCACAGTCGTCATCTGATTCTAACTAAAATAATAAGACCTACCCATTCTGTGATGTCATGGCTCCCTTGTCCTTCCCCCAGCCTGAGTGCTGTTCATTTTATTCAGTAGTAGTGTAGTAACACCAATGTTTGGAAACACAGAAATTTGGTATGCATACTTGTACATTCTGCACGGCAAATGATGCTTAGGTGGTGTATCGCTTGCATACCTCTCTGCTGTATTTGCACCAGAAACTGCTAGTGTGCAGTGTGGGAATAGAAAGATTAAAACATTACCCTGGTATCAGAGGTGGCAGTGCAACATATTCATAGTGGCTTAACATGAGAGTAGCTCTAAACAAGTACCATGTGAAACCTGAACAAGCACCTAGAATTATTCAGTGCAGCTTCCACACCTTAAGTCTGAAAATGAATTCACATACTCACATGAACAGGAGTAGCTGCATATTGAGGGCTAAAAGTGTATGGGCATGCCGGGTGGTTACTACACTGCAAAACTGGTATGTAATGGTGGAGATATTTGGAAGGCATGAGCAAACACACCAGTATATTAAAGCCATAGCACCAATTGAACTGGAGGCTGGCAAATAGATTTAGTAAGGGATTTTGTCCGTGCATAAATATTTCAACAGTGATTTTTTGCAGTGTCATCCATTATCTGATTCAAGGTAAGTTAACCTTGATGTCCTTTATTTAAAAAAAAATCAATAAAACATTTACTTTGTTATAAGTTACTTCTGGACACAATAAAAAGGAAGGGGGAAAACATAGCAATGTGGTTTGTATGTACAAAGACAAATCCAGGGACACTGCAAAAGGGTTTTTTTGCAAACCAATCAGTGGAGTAAAAACATATGAAGACAAACACTGCATACCAACACACTTTGCACATGTAAATCTCAATTTTTAACAAGGTGGAAGCTTGAAGTGATACCTTAACACTTAAATTAATAAAGATCTAAACTGGTTAATAGTATAAATGTTTTATTCTTTAGCTCCTTGGTGCAAGACCTTACTGGATGTGATTGCAGTCAAGTAAGGCCATGGTTATAGTGCAGCAAAAAAATGGCCCCTCTAACAAAGGAAATGCTAGAGCAAAGATTAAACTACATGAGTCAAGCACCCTGCTGAGATCTGCCAATCAATGGAATTACCAGGTCAAATTACCCTCAGGACTTTGACAGCTAGGGAAGCTAAGTGTTATGGGGGAGGGGAGAAGTAAATGGACTGGAATTCATTGTCTCACAAATTAGTGCCATTTAAACTAAATTAGAAAAAAGGCAGCAGTAAACAGCACTTTGAGTGTGTTCTGTGGCATTTGCACTGTTTCTGTTTTAAGCAGTCATCCAGCAGCATGGAATGTTACTTACACCGTTCTATTTTACTCAGTACTTTGTACACATGCAACATCTATGAAATGACAGGAACTTTAGGCAAATGGAGGCCTGCATGATGTAACATTTTTGAGCCAAACAATGATTTCTGGGATACTGGATGGCAACCTGAATTATCCAAACCACGTCAATATGCCAGCCTCCAGGTGGTCAGAGTCTGGAATTACTTATAAAAATATTTAAAATCCTGTAAATAATCCCAGAGTGCTGTTAAAGTGTAGGAAACATCATGCCATGATGTTTTAAACATGTTTTTTGAGTCTGTGGGTGCGGTACTCCTTTAAGGGTATGGTTGTGTTCTCCTTGTATGATGGCTGATAAGCAACCATCTGTATTCAGGCATTGCTAGGAATGCAGATGTAAATTTCTACATTCTGATGCACACTCGTGTGGCTACTTAGGTGCAGAGCATCTGCGGTCGGCCTGTTCTTCTGAAAGTTTTAACTGCAGAACCATAGCAGACTGCAATAAGAAATTGATTTTGAAGGGCCTTTTGCCTGCTTCCTCTCCAGTGGCTCAGACCCCATCTAGGAGTCTTGCAGGAGCCTCCGACTCCAAGAAGTGCCCTCACAAATCTTTGAGGGTGTCTTCTAAGCTGCCTACCAAGGTTGGGAGTCTCTCTGATCTGACTTCCTTGAATCAGAGACCTACTTCGACTCTGACAGATTTGAAGCGCTCTTCAGATCGTTTGGATCTGTGATCAGTCCCAGTTCTCCTGCTTTCTGCTGCCCCCTCCTCTTTGGATCTTAAGGCTTCAGATTCTGCAGTGAGGGGACTACCCCAGTGCTGGGGTTTGAGTTTGCTTCACTCCCTGGTATTCATCAGACTCCCTCCAGGCACTCCAGACCTCCCTCCGTGGCTTCCTTCAGGTTTGTAGGAGTCTTTCGGAGGTTGATGTGGACAGGATGACCAGGAAGATCTTCTAGACTTATATCCAGCTGGGGGGTGGGTCTTATTGGCTCTGTACCCCCACATGTTCTTCTAGTCTTCCCTTACAAGCCCAGTCTTCTTCTCCAATCCATCCTTCGACTTAGGAGTTTCAGGATCATGGCTGCCCTAGGGATCCAGTGTCAAGTCTAGAGAGCCTACCTTCCTCCACTCTGACCATTGCCTTGACTTCCTCAGTCCGGTTGTAGTCAGATTGCAGAGTCTTGAACCTGAGAGGTCCTCGTCAGATCCAGGGGGAGGGGATCGGTGCCTACTTTGTTGGAGCTGTTTCTTCCCCGCAGCACTTTGGTACTGGACAGCTCAGGTCCGATTCTGCCTGGGACCCAGCGTTTCAGGATTCCAGCTCTTTGACTCCCCCTTGGAGTTGGTCATTGAGGATACAAACTTTGAAGGGGAGGGATCCCCCAGATCACCACCAGAGGATGTCTCCTTTGGAGACATTAGAGATTCTGTGGCAGAGAGGTAGTTGGTCAGTTCATCCTCCTTCCTCTGAGGAGGCCTTCGAGATGGGCCCATCTACATCCTGGGTGGTTCCCCAGGTGAACAAGTTAGTGGACTTGGTGTCCAGTCAGGCCTGGAAGGAGCCAGCCTTGGTCGAACCAATCCCCAAGTGCCCTGACAAATTTTTGTTCCCCCCAAGGATAGACCTTATTGGAGTAAGTGTATTCCACTGGATGCCATGGTTATGGCGGCAGCCACCAAAAGGAGCCAGCAGAGCAGAGCTCCACTGTCCATCTGCTGAACAGGGAGTCCAGATTGATGGAGAGGTTTGGGAAGCATGTTTAAACCTCGGCCACATTCTCACTAAGGGCGTTGAACTACTTGGCTTACTTTATTCATTTACAGAGACCTGGTGAGAGCTTTCGGAGAATGACTGGCTACTCTTTCGTCCTTACCCAACTCATCCATGAAGCTAATTTCCTATCCACGGAAGGTGCCTCTCGGGTAGCTGGCTCAGGCCTTGCAATTTGGAGACATGCCTAAATGAGGCTTTGTGATTTTGAGGAGCCCTTTAAAGCATCCTTTAACACCCCCTTTGATGGATCCTCACTCTTCAGTCCATCGGTCAAAGAAACCCTAACCAACAGAGAACAGGAGTGGAAGACCTGTCTGCTGTTGGGTCAAGGTCTCCACTCCACAGCGCACTTTTTCTAGAAATCAGCACAGTGGAAAGAAAACCTGGTCCCGTAAAATCCCAGGGGTCTTCCCAAGATCAACGTGAGGATTCTTCCTGTAGGGGAAGAGGAGGAAGTTTCAATGGGAAATTCTGTCCCAAAGGCATAAGTCCACCAAATCAGTCCTTCAGGGAACTTTTCTCTGGGCCTTTTTAGTGCTCCTGAAGTGCTGCCCAGTGCTACAAGTTTAGCATTGTGGACCTGATGAGAGTATTGCAGCAAACAGCTTGATTTCCCATTCATACAAAGCACTGTAAAGTCTGTCTCAGGCTGTTTGAGGGCTGTTGCTTGGATTGCTACAGTTTCCTCAAATAATAAGTGCAAGTCCATGGCTGATCTATTATGTCTGAAATGTTGTCATTATATCCAATTCGCTCCATTTTTATGAATGCTCTTGGTAGTACTTGTACCTTTCTGCATAGCTCAGTAGTTAAAATCCTTTATTTATTTTATTTTACATTTGTTGACCGGGAGAGTCCAACTGGATTACAAGTCCATTTTCCTTGGAGGCCCGGGGAGAAAAGCTCCAAGGGAACAATTTTTTACAAAACATAGTTTTAAGGACAGACTTTTGACATACAATTTCCATAGAAGAGACTTTGACATACATATTAACTAAGATAGGATACATTCATTCTCTATAATAAATTTTAGGTGATATTCCTAAGTTTAGGATTCCTGTGATAGATTTACTATCAGAGTAAAAGCAGAGAGACGTAGAATAAGGCTCTGAGAGAGCAGATGATGCTCGCTATAGTTGAGAAGGATAACAAATTGATTCACTATGTCTTCGCCTGATTTTAGTTGAGAAGGATAACAAATTGATTTACTATATGTCTTCTCCTGGTTTTAGTTGCTTATGGAGAGCTGAACATTGCTGGGGGAGTTTTCCCTAACTCCCGAAGAGATGGGATGAACAGTAGATTAACAGTCCTAAGTGGGTACAGTACTATGATTGCTTGGCTTAGCAGAGTTACTTAAGTTAGGTGAAGTGTTCTAATGAGACATTAGCCAGGGAGGTTACAGGAGCACAGTCGATCATTCAAAAAGTGAGTTTTAACAAGTTTCTTGAACTGTGATGGGGATTTGTCAGTTATGAGGGCAGGAAGGGAGTTCCAGGTTTTTGCTATACAGTGGCTGTAGACAGACTTACCAGCTTAATTGTTATATTTGGTTACTTTGAGGAGGTTTGTGTGCTAGACCTCAAGGGTCTGGCAGTTGTATAGGGTTGCAAAAGATTTTGTAGGGCTGGGGTGTTTTCAGAGTTATGTATTTTGTGGGCTAGTGATAGTTGATTGAGTTGAAGTAGTAGTGGTAGTTCTAGCCAGTTCAGTTTTTTAGGCATTCACAGTAATGTGTTCTGATTAGAGAGATTGTAGCGAATTTGCCTATCTTATAACAACTATCAAGTTTGTTTAGGTCAGATTTGCGGGGAAAATCTTTAGTTGCAGAGTGTGACACAATTTAAAAAACAGAATAACAAAGGATATTGAATTTCTTTATGGTTTCAGCAAGATTTGCTTTCCTACCTTAACTGTTGGATGTTCATAGTGTTTCACTGCTGCAGTCATTACACTTGGGTTATCCTGCCGTCAGGCGGTCCCGTAGTCGGCCAGAGTTCCAAAGTCTTGGTCCAGCGTCTGTTGCTGTCACTTCTTCCCTGACGTCAGTGCGCCAGGGGTATATAAGATGCAGCCGACGCCATTTTCTTCAGTCTTTCTTGCCGCGTGGTGCCCGAAGCAAAAGCAGTTTGCAAGTGCTGGTCAGCCGACTCCTGAGATTTTGAATTCGAATTTTAGAACCGAAGTCTTCAATAAAGCTAAGTACCCCGTTGGGGAAACTTTTTCTTGCCTCAGACCGTATTTCTTGTGGGAAGCAAATACCGCATAAGGATTTTCATTCTTAATGTATTCCATGCCTAGGCCCAGATCACGACGTCACTAGTTGTCGGTTTTGTGCTAGATTTAACAAGCGCACTATTACACATTGGTTTGACTTTGCTCGCCATTACTTTGACTGAAGGTTCAATTATATCATGCCATCGGAACAACCGACGACCGGAATACACAAAAAATGCAAAGACAAGGATAAGGACAGGCAACCGAGGTCCAAAACTGACGATGAAGCCTCTTCTAGGCCATTCGTCGGTTCGCCGGTTCTCAGTGAGTTGCTTTCGCAGCCCCTGACACCCGCTACCTCAGAGCCACAGGCCGCCTCCGACTCCCACGTGGAGATGTCTAGGCCTCTGGAAACTCAAGGTATTGGGCCTACGGAAACCAACCCCTCAGATGGGTCCGGAGCCGCTGAGCAGGCATCGCCTTCTGAGGGTGTTTTCAGACCTTCACAGCTTACTGTCAAAATAACAACCAAGTCAAAAACTTCATTAAAGACAAAGAAGCAAGTACAGCATTCACCTGGACAGGCCACCATGCCTAAAAAACAGATGCTCAAAATGGCCGAAGACCTAATTACTCTGATCAGGGGTTCCCATCCCCCTCCTGATAAAAGGCCTAGGCAGGAATACAGACTATGATTCCTCTGACCAGGTTTCAATTTCTTCTGATTCCTCTTCAGACCAGGGATATTCTTTACCCCCTATGAAGACTCTGATGCTGAAAAATTAATCCCTTCAGACTCTCCTCCTGAGGATTACTCTTTTGGGGAAACTTTACATACCATGAGGGAACATTTCCATTGGGAGGGCCAGAATTATTCAGAATCTAAGAAAAGGCTCAGAGACTTTCTTTTATTGCCTCAGCACAGGCCCCTGCTATTCCGCCAGTGTTAGATATTGTGGATGATGTGTTCTCTTAATCCAGTTTAAATCCGGATTCTTTGCCCCCTGCTCCAGTCAAGCCTGATAGGTACTACAGAGTCCCTGACTCTCACAAATTTCTTTATAAAAACCCTGTTGCTGACCCAGAAACTATTTCCCAGGGTCCCAAAGGGGTAAAGGCTTCCACGGCTAAAAATCCAGTTCCCTCTGACAGGGATTCTAGAGCATTAGACAGATGGGGGAAGAAAGTTTACACTTCTGCAACTTTAGCAGTAAGGGCTTTAAATTGCCAGTTTCACATGCTTAAGTACCAACAATATTTAATGTCTCTGTTAAAACAGAAAACGCTTACAAGCTCAGAACATCCTGACTATAAGGAAATGCAGGATTTATTGCATGCTGCTGAACAAGCGGGAAAACATACTCTGCAATGTGGTTTTGATTCATTAGATGCTTCTTGTAGAGCAGCAAGTTACAGGATCTGTGATTCGAAGGCATGCTTGGTTAAAAGAACAAGGTTTACCTGATCATGTTAAGGCAAAATTATTGGATCCTCCTTTACAGCAGGATATTTTATTTGGTGTTAAGGCAGAAGAGGTATTAAAGAAAATGGATAATGCAAACTCTATGCAAACAGTGAAGGATTTCTTACAGGTACAGCCACCTCGATTTAGCAGAAATTGGCCTTCAAAAAATTGGTTGTTTCCAGTGTCAGACAGACCTCAAAGAGGCAGATACAGATGCCCAAGAGGCAGATCTCAACCCCAAGGCTCTTACAGACCACGACAGTGGGGTACTTCAACCCCAGACAGTGGGGTACTTCAACCCCAAAAGGAGGGGAAGACAAGTCACAACCTTATAGGAAACAGTCCCAATGACTTCCCCCTTCAAATGCCAAGCACTTACCTTTTGGCAGCTCCCTTAGGGGGAAAACTAGCACTTTTCTCACAAAATTGGCATATAATCACCCAAGACAAATGGGTTCTGAATATTGTGTCTCAAGGTTACAGGTTCCACTTTCACACTGTACCAAGGCCAAAAGGAATGCCAGACCTGCCACAAAATCAAACAAATTACAGCCCTCATGGACATGAGAGCTATTCAAAAGTGCCACAACAGGAACAAGGACAAGGATTTTACTCAAGACTTTTCCTGGTCCCCAGAAAGGACAAAGCCTGGAGACCTATACTGGACCTTTCTACTCTAAATACTTACCTGGATGTTCTGAAATTCAAAATGTTGACACTACAGCAGCTTCTTCCCATGTTGGGCAAGAATGCTTGGCTTGTTACCTTGGACCTCAAAGAGGCATACCTGCATGTCCCTATCAGACAAAATTGCAGAAGATACCTCAGATTCATAGCTGGCTCAATGCATTACCAATTCTCTGCACTGCCCTTTGGCTTATCTACTGCGCCCAGGGTCTTCACAAAATGCCTGGCACCAGTAATTGCATTTTGCAGACAAAAACTAATTCAAATATATCCCTACTTGGACGACTGCCTTATTCAAGCAGAAAGCAAGGACATTCTTCTAAAGCTTCTGGCGTTTGTAAAAATATTGCTGATTTGCCTGGGGTACACAGTAAATGAAAAGAAATCAAAACTAGTGCCCTCACAAGAGATAATATTCCTGGGTGCCAGCTTAAATACAACGGCCCAGATGGCTTATCTCACGCCAAACAAGCAAGGGCAACTGACTCAGTACTTTCAATTGATGGCAACAGAAACCCAACTCCCTGCAAGAAAAATTCTGCAGGCCTTGGGGTTCATGGCGTCCTGCATACTACTAATACCATATGCCAGACTGCATATGAGGACATTACAATGGTACCTAAAAAGTGTTTGGACTCAACACTGTCACAGTTCGGAAACAGTAATACCTCTTATTCCCTGCCTGCAACAAGAGTTTCGATGGTGGGCACAGGCATGTCACCACAACAAAGGACAGCCTTTCACTCTACCCACAGCCAGGCAGACACTAACAACAGATGCTTCGGATTATGCCTGGGGAGCACACATGGCAGGAAAATGTATTCAGGGCAAGTGGGCCGCAGACCAAATGCATCTTCATATCAATCAAAAAGAGATGCTAGCTGTACAAAATGCCCTAACAGCTTTCAAGGACCTTCTGCATCCAGGACAACTACTTCTAAAGACAGACAACACCACAGTTATGTGGTACATAAACAAGCAAGGGGGCACTTATTCTTATCCCTCTGCAGAAAAGCCATGACCTTGTGGAACACCGCTCTAACCTATCACGTTCACCTGCAAGCACAGTTCCTGCCAGGAAAGAAAAATACTCTGGCAGACGACTTAAGCAGAAACATCAGGGATCCTCACGAGTGGAAATTAAATCCACAAGTATTCAGCATGATAACGCAAAAATGGGGGTGCCCAGACATAGATCTTTTTGCTTCCCCAGTGAATTGCCAACTACAGAAATTCTGCACAAGGACTTACCACACTCAAGCATGGAAAGTGGATGCTCTCTTGTTCAGCTGGAAAAGCCTAAAACTTTATGCCTTCCCACCACTGCCTCTCCTTTCAAAGGTCTCCTAAAAGCCAGACAAGAAAAGCCACAAATGATCCTGATTGCCCCAGACTGGCCACGCCAGCACTGGCACCCAATCTTAAAGAACTTAGCTCAAGGCCCACCATGGATTTTAACTCAAATTCCTCATCTTCTGACTCAACAAAACAATCAGATCCTGCACAGCCAGCTCAAAACCTTAAACCTAGCTGCATGGCAGATTCCTTAGTCAAGCAGACAACACCTCTCTCTAAAGCTGTTATGGATATCATTTTGGAGGCCTAGCACCAGGAAATCCTATTCAGAAAAATGGAAGAGATTCTGTGCCTGGAACCAGGCTCAAAGCTTTGACCCTCTTGTTCCAAATATTCCTCAGATATTACAATACTTAACTGAGATGCTGGACAAAGGCCTATCCTTTTCACCCATTAAGAGCCACGCCTCTACCATCTCGGCTCATTACAACACAGATCCTCCTATTTTCTCTCATCCGTTGCTTAAACAGTACCTCAGAGGGGCTAAAAACATAAGACCGCCCTGGAGAGCACCAACACCAACTTGGGACCTCAATTTTGTCTTGGAAAAACTAACTTTAACTCCTTTTGAGCCAGCCAATTCAGCAGAATTAAAATGTGTCATGGAAAACTGCTCTGCTTCTGGCAATAACCTCAGCACGAAGAGTCTCAGAGTTACAGGCACTAATGGCAGTGGAGCCTTTCATCATTTTTCACCAAGACAGGATTTCTTTAAGAACAAGCCCTTCATTTATGCCAAAGGTGGTATCCAGTGTGGCTCTTAACCAAACTATTCACTTGCTAACTTTTGTCCAAATCCCCAAAATAAAGAGGAGAGACTTCTGCATTCATTGGACATACACAGGCAGTTACGTTTCTACTTGGACAAAACAAAAGCTTTCAGGAAAACTGAGGAATTGTTTGTAGCATATGCTGCAGGATCACAGGGAAAGGCTATTTCAAAGCAGACCATTTCAAAGTGGATAGGACACTGTATCCGTTTCTGCTACACGCAGCATGGGAAACCTGAACCTAGCAACATTAGGCCACATTCCACCAGGGCAACAGCCTCTTCAACTGCCTACCTTAGAGGAGTACCTACCAAAGATATCTTGGAAGCTGCAACTTGGAGTTCAGTGCACACCTTTACCAAACATTATCACTTGCCTCTTTATTCTAAATCCAGAGCTGGCTTTGCCACTGCAGTGCTGCAGGGCCTCATAGTCACCCAACCTCAGCTTTGGGATTCAACCCAAGTGTAATGACTGCAGCAGTGAAACGCGATGGACATAGTACAGTTTTGTACCTACCATAAATGTAGATGTTCGAGTGTATTCACTGCTGCAGTCCAGGTTACCCTCCCTCCATCCCCTCTTTCTTAGCTGGAACTTATCTATACCTTTCCACCCTATACTACCTATGTGGTGTATTTGCTGGTAACTGAAGGTTTTGGTTTTACTTTATGTATGCTTTATTAGCAATATGTGTTGCCTACCTATTTGGGGGCACCTGACATCTGGGGCAAGAAAAACTGAAGGAAATGGCGTCGGCTGCATCTTATATACCCCTGGCGCACTGACATCAGGGAAGAAGTGACAGCAACCGATGCCGGACCAAGACTTTGGAACCCTGGCCGACTGTGGGACTGCCTGACGGCAGGATAACCCAAGTGTAATGACTGCAGCAGTGAATACACTCGAACATCTACATTTATGGTAGGTACAAAACTGTACTTTCCTTTCTTTCACATTTCATCTTTTCATCAGTTTCCTTCTGCTTCCCAATTTTTCTGCCTTCATCTTCCATGCATCTTGACTTTGAAATAATTTTGTGCTGTATATCCATTTGTTCACCATAACATTCATTGACATTTGAAATGTCAGTAAACCGTCTTTTGACTTGCTTTCTTTTTTTACACTGTCTTAGCCCTTCACATCTCTCAATGGTTTGTACTCTTTGCTACTGTCCTTGTGTATTACATGCGGAAGGGTTATTAATCAACCCCCCCCCTTGTGTACCCACAAGAAATTGTTCCTGGTATCTAAGAATTCAGGCGTAGCAGGCAAATGTCTGACAGAATCAGATCAGATATATTCAGTGCAGGTGATTTCACTTTGTCACAGATAAAACAATCCATAAGAGTTTGGTGGGTGAAAAGTGGCTTATGAGGTGGAAGACTTGAAAAATTTGTTGAAAATGCTGTGGAAAGCATGAGAGATGTTAAATCTGAAGTTGTTTTCATTTGGTCTTCAACCTGGGGGACTCTGATCCAACACAGATCTGACTTGGCCGTATACTCCAGCATCAGTTCCAAAGTCCAAGCTCATCCCCACCCATAATGCCCCGCTGTCCCTCCCCTTTCAGATCTCATTTGCTGCTGGATTTGAACAGCATGGGTTTCCACTGCTCCAAGCTCCATAGTTAGTAAGTGTTTGGGTTTTATTCTTCTCCTTTTCTCTAGTTTTCTATCCTTCTATCCCCTACCTTCCCCTAGTGCGTCTCAGCTTCGGTCTGTATCCAAAAAAAAAAAAATCAATCTTTTCTATCCTTGTGTGTGTGCAGCACACACACAAGTGCTTAGGCCTTCCTTTGCCATGGCTGACACCCCTAAGTCAGGCTTTAGAAAGTGTGCAAAATGTGGGCATAAGCTACCACCCTCCGATGCCCACAATCTGTGCATTGTCCATTTGGGAGTTTCCCATTTAGGTTCTTCCTGTTCGATCTGCACTGGCTTCAACCCCCGCGCTTTGGTCAACAGGAGGAACAAGCTTATTTTAAAGGCCCTTCTCCCACCTCCTGCAGATGTGGCTTCTTCATCCGCCCCAACTTCTGCAACTCAACCCCCTGCTAAATAGCCCAGGGATGGAGAGAAGGCCCATACTAAAGAGCAGGATTGGCCTAGGAAGAGGCCTCCAGAATTCTCTTCCTTGGCTGAGCCCCCATCTAAGTCCTGCCCAGGTCTGAGCAGGAGTTCCTTTCGGCTCAGGTCTCTATGCTTTTCCCTGGAGCCAGAGACCTCTAGGGTTCCGCCACCTCTCCTTGTCTCCATTCTAGGCTGGGGTCAGTGGCCTCTTCAGTCTAGTCCCCTTGGAGTCTGTCCAAAACCAAGATGAACAGGATGATCTTGAAATTCCTTTGGGTCCAGATTCAGCTGGGAGTCTTGCCTGCTTCATCCCCTGCCAGGGCCAGGAGCATGCAGTCCGCCTTCCTCCCTCTCTCTCCTTCTCTGATCTGGCCTTCGATTTCGGAGTCCTTGGGTCCGAGGTTCCCAGGTGTTGAGGGGTCAGCATCGATGGTCCTTGGTACCTTGATGCCGACAGTTGCATTGAGCAGTTCGGCTCCGACATTTTCAGAGCAGACTGACTGTCAGAGCCACAGTCTTGGTGTCTGATCCGAGGGGATGGCATCAACTTCAAGATTTTCAAAGTCGTCCCTTCCCCTCGGGGCCTCAGCTTCAGTCCCCCCCCCCCCAATGCCAAGGGTAGAGGATCCAGCCTCAGCCCTGGCCATTCTGCTTTCAGGGGTCCACTCACCTCTGGCTTTCAAGGTAGTGGAGATGGTGCTCTTGGCTCCATCGAGACCCTTGACACTCTTGTCCTCTGATTCCGCCCTGGCTCCCTCTCTTTCTGGGCCAGAGTGTTCCATCCTGCCCCCTCAGGGACAGCCTGCTGCCAGTTCACCCCAGGAGGTTCTGATCCTGAAAATCCCCGGAGCACCCTCTGAAGCATACATACAATAAGAGGCACTTAGACCCCTCTGGAGTCTCTCACTGATGATACTGACTTGGAGGAAAAAGACTGCTCCCCCCAATCACCCCAGAGGATGTCTGCTTTGGGGACATCATGGAGATCCTTTGCCAAAATGGTGGGTGGTCTACCCTCAAGCCCAATCCTGACGAGTTTGTATTCCTGGAGGCATTTGGCACAGGACCTTTTACCTCCTGGGTGCCCCCCCCCCCACACGGATCCTTTAGTGGATCTTATCTCCATGTGGAAGGAACTGGACACAGTTAAGCCTATTTCCAGATGCCTGGACAAGGCTGAGGAGAGCTTCTCAGTCTACCTTCCAGACAGGGAGTCTCTAGCAATGAGTTGTTTTAGGAAGTTGGCCTACGTTTCAGCCAATTTTCCCTTACGTGCGCTGAATTACCTGGCACGTAGTCAGATTACAGATGGACCTGGTCAAAGAGGTCACTGAGTCTGCCACAGGTCAGCAGAGGAGGAGAAGGTCTTCTCCCATATGGCCACCCTCACTTGTATTTCGAATACGTCCATGAGACTTCTCTCACATGCTACCGGGGGGGTGCCTCGAGGACTGCAGGGACTGGCATGGCCATCAGGCTACATGCCTGGCTCCACCTTTGTGCCTTTTCAGAGCCCTTCAAGGCATCTTTCACTAACACTTTCTACAACAGTTCCACCTTGTTTGGAAAAATTGTTACACTTTAACCCAGCATGAGAAGGATGGGAACACCTTGTCTGCTTTCAGGATCCCCTTTTCCTCTCCACAAAGATGGTTTTCAGGGAATCAGCAGGATCCCCTTCTCCCCTCCACAAAGATGTTTTTCAGGGAATCATCATGGGGTCAAGAAGCTGTGGTTTTGGAAGTTTCAGCAGTTATTCCTAAGAAACTCAGGATACATCTTCCCCCGGGGCAGAGGAGGATATGACAGGTGGCACATTCATGGCACAGGAGGGTCCGAAGAACCAGGGGTCTTGGGATGCTTTCTCGGACAGACCCTTACAGCAATCCTGAGGGATTGCCTGACTGCTCATCTCTGGAGGCAGTTGAGGTTGCCTGTCTCTGCACCCAACAGCCTGGGACTCCATTCCAAATGATCTTTGAGTTCTGCAGGTCATATCCAGAGGGTACTGTATCCCCTTTCTTCATCCCCCTGTTCCACCTAGACACCTCCCAGACATTCCACCTGGTGAACAGGAGGAAGCAGCCATAGAAATTGCCAGGCTGCTCACAAAACGAGTCATCCAGCTTGTCCCCAAAGTCCTTCCTGCAGATGAACTGAATGTGCTTGGTGGACCTCCAGGATGTGTACTACCATATCAAGATGGACAGGTGCTCCCTGAGGTTTCTCCTCTTCCAGCTAAGAGCCAATCATTTTCAGTTCAGAGTACTCCCCTTTGGACTCATCACTGCCCCCAGGTGTTTACCAAAGTAATGGCGGTAGTGGCGGCTCACCTGCGGCTGCAAGGATTTCAGGTCTTTCCCTACCTGGATGATAAGTTCCTGTACACTCCCTCTAGGCATTGGCTAACGCAGACCAGGGATGATCTTCTTCATATAGCCGTGTCCCAGGGTATTACCATAAATCTCATGAAGTCCCAACTGACAGCCATTCAGGTGTTGGATTTCATAGGTACGCGATTAGACACTGCACAAGGCAGTGTTTCTGCCTCCAGACAGACTGTCTTCACTCCACTATCATGTACAGGACATTTTTCAAGCCCAGTTATGCCCCGGCAGGTTTAGTTCTTTGACACTGGGGTCCATGGCAACCATAATCACCCTTGTTCCAACCGAGTGCCTTCATATGAGGGTCTTGCAGTGAACCTTAGCGGTTCAGTGGTCCTTGCTAGACCTTCCCTTGTCTCATGCTGTTTGACTGTCTCATGTTTGCAGGGACTCCCTACTTTGGTGCATCCAATCCCAGTACCTTCTTCTGTGTTGGCCGTTTATCCTTCCCTTCTCCCATGACCATGGTGACCACAGACGCTATCTGCTCAGTCTGCTCAGGTGGGGGGGCATTGCATGGTGTGACGCCCGTGCCCTGGCCCAGCAATCAAGGAGCCTCAATCCTCACCACTAACACCAGAGAGGGCATCTCAAATATGAGGAAAGGATAAATACACACACTAAAGTGCAGTTTCCCTTAAGAGCACACAGAGATCAGTCAGTCCGGGGCTGGTCGTTCCCTTGCTCCCCAGGTCCACAATAAGACTCCCCACTGGCACAGCTGTAGGGTCCAGATCTCAGCCAGCTGGGCAAGCTAGAATCTCCAGCATCCTCTGTCCAACCAGTGCTTTGTGTCCTTGCCCAAGTAGCTGACACATACACACACACACACACACACACACACACACACACACACACACACACACACACACACACACACAAACACACTTTGAGATAAAAGTTTATACAACCACACAGACACTTCTGGGAAAGGCTGGTACAGATTCTCTAGCTGTGCCCCTTTTACCCAGACTTCTTCTTTCGGCTGCTCCCATCAGGGGTCGCCACAGCAGATCAAATGTTTCCATTTCTTCCTCTCCTCTGCATCTTGCCCTGTCGCACCAACCACCTGTATGTCCTCTCTCACCACATCCATAAACCTTATCTTAGGCCTTAATCTTTTCCCGTTACCTGGCAGCTACATCCTTAGCATCTTTTTCCAATATACTCTGCATCCCTCCTCAGCACATGTCCAAACTAACGTAATCTTGCCTTTCTGGCTTTGTCTCCAAACCTTCCAACGTGGGCTGACCCTCTAATATACTTATTCCTAATCCTGTCCATCCTCGTCACACCCAGTGCAAATCTTAACATCTTCAGCTCTGCCACATTAAGTTCAGACTCTTGTCTTTTTGTCAGTGCCACTGTCTCCAACCGATATAACATAGCTGGTCTAACTACCCTCTTGTAGACCTTCCCTTTCACTCTTACTGGTACTCGTCTGTCACAAATCACTCCTGACACTCTTCTCCACCCACTCCATCCTGCCTGTACTCTCTTCTTCACCTCTCTTCCACACTCACCATTACTCTGAACTGTTGATCCCAAGTATTTAAACTCATCCACCTGTGCCACCTCTATTCCCTGCATCCTCACCATTCCTCTATCCTCCCTCTCATTCACACGCATATATTCTGTCTTAATCCTGCTGACCTTCATTCCTCTTCTCTCTAGAGCATATCTCCACCTCTCCAGGGTCTCCCCCACTTGTTCCCTACTCTCACTACTGATCACAATGTCATCTGCAAACATCATAGTCCACGGGGACTCCTGTCTGATCTTGTCTGTTAACCTGTCCATCACCATTACAATTAAGAAAGGGCTCAGAGCGGAACCTTGATGTAATCCCACCTCCAACTTAAATGCATCCATCACTCCCACCGCAGACCTCACCGCTGTCACACTACCCTCGTACATATCCTGTACCACTCTTACATACTTCTCTGACACTGCTGACTTCCTCATACAATACCAGAACTCCTCTCTAGGCACCCTGTCATATGCTTTTTCTAAATCCACAAAGACACAATGCAACTCCTTCTGACATTCTCTGTACTTCTCCATCAACAATCTCAAAGCAAACATCGCATCTGTAGTGTTCTTTCCTGGCATGAAACCATACTGCTGATCACTAATCCTCACCTCCCTTCTTAACCTAGCTTCCACTACTCTTTCCCATAACTTCATGATGTGACTGATCAGTTTAATCCTTCTGTAGTTACTACAGCTCGGCACATCACCTTTATTCTTAAAAATCTGTACCAAAACACTTTTTCTCCATTCCTCAGGCATCCTCTCACTTTCCAAGATTTCATTAAAAACTCCACTGCCATTTCACCTAAACACCTCCATGCTTCCACAGGTATGTCATCTGGACCAACAGCCTTTCCATTCTTTATAGCTATCCTTACCTCCTCCTTGCTAATCCACTGCACTTCGATTCACTATCCGCACATCATCCAACCTTCTCTCCCACTCATTCTCTTCATTCATCAGCCCCTCAAAGTACTCTTTCCATCTGCTCATCACACTCTCCTCGCTTGTGAGTACATTTTCCTCATTATCCTTTATCACCCTTACCTGCTGCACATCTTTACTAACTCGGTCCCTCTGTCTAGCCAATCGGTACAGGTCCTTTTAGCCAGACTATACGGTAGTAATCCTGCCACCACCCAGCTAATATTTATCAGCTACTCAAAGGCCCTTAAACGGGTGTCCAATTATTACTTTGCAATATTAATATCCAATTGGTAGTATAGCCTAGGGCTAAAGCTGTTAGAGTGGCCTTGTGCAGTTTTACCAAAGGCATGCAAGTACTCTTATGAGCTTAAATTATCTCTACACAAACCAGCCACAGTTGAAAGGTTTTCAAATATTTGATAATAAATAATTATAACCACAAGATAATACTTTCTACTACAGTCAGTGCTAGTCAAGAGTTCAGAAATCACACAGAAACACTTTCAGTAGTACAGTTCTGAAATCACAGAAAAAAACAGTCTAATCTTTCTAGCTATCACTAAAAGAAAGCACAAGTCTAAGATAACTTAAAGAAAACAGAGTGCTGTGAGTTGGATGATCGAGACAAAAATGCTTAATGCCTTCTGATTCTCTCTGTTTAAATTGCTATTGCAGTTCTGATAACCATTACATCATTCTTTTTCACTTTCCTAGAGTTCCCAGGCTACACATTAACTGCATTTACATCCTTAACATCTCCCTTTTGTTATCTTGCAGCTGGTCAGGAGCAGAGCAATAAAAATACATTTGCATGTTTAAATCTAGCAATTTAACTCTTGGTTAAGCAACGGAAAATTTCTTCATGTAGACTTTTCGGCACCACAGTCTACTTCAAAGTGTCACCACATGCTTTACTTTGGTCAGTAGAGTGCACTGTTGTCAAATTTATTTCCAGTTCCACATTAACAGTATTTCTTTACATTTAAGACAAGCCTGTAGTTTACATTCATATTTACAAATAACAGAATTATCTTCAAAATTCTTTCTGGCTAGGCTGGCAGCCTTCACCCTTCTCTACCAGTCTTCACACACCCACCCCCCTCCCGGAGAACTCAAGCTAGTTTTTCAAGTGACCCTTGAGAAACGCTGCTTGAGAGGGTTAGGTCTATCTGAGTATACCTACCCCATTCCCTGTCTTGAGAGCCCATCTGCATTGGCATTGCTACTCCCACTGCGGTGCTGCACTGACATATATGTTTGCAACACTAGGCTACATCTCAGCAACTTGGCTTCTTGCTGGCTGGCTCTTTTTAACCATGTTAGGGGGTAGTGATCTGTCATAACAGTGAATTTCCTTCTACACAGATAAGGCTGAAGTGTCTGCAGTGCCCACACTATGGCTAGACATTCCTTTTCTACAGCTGCATAGCATTCCTCCCTGGGTTGGAGCCTACAACTGAGATAAACCACTGGGTGCTCTTCTCCCTCTGAAAATATCTGGCTAAGTACAGCCCCCACCCCATGGTTTGATGCATCCACCTGCACAACAAATTATTTGCTGTAATTTGGACTGGCTAACACATGGGGTCCTCCCAAAGCTTCTTTAAGCTTCTGGAATGCCTGCTCACATTCTGGGGTCCACACTACCTTATCTGGCCTATTCTTCCTTGTCAGCTCCGTGAGGGGAGCAGCTATGGTACTATATCTGGGGACAAACTTTCTGTAGTACCCTGCTGTCCCTAAAAATGCCCTCACCTGCTTTAAAGTACAGGTGCAGGCCATGCCTGAATGGCTTCCATTTTGGCAGATTCTGGCCTTATCTTACCACTCTCCATTCTGTGTCCTAGGTAGGAGACATCTGCCATACCCACCCGACACTTGCCCGGCTTAATGGTCAACCCTGCCCTGTGTAGTCTGCCCAACACCTCCCCGACATGCTGAAGGTGCTCTAACCAGGAATGGCTGTAGATGGCAATATTATCTAGGTAAGCAAGGGCAACCCCTCCTGTTCCTGCTAGGATATTATCTACCAGCCTCTGGAAAGTCGCTGGGGCATTCTTCATCCCAAAGGGCATCTTTGTGAACTCATACAAGCCAAAAGGAGTCACAAAGGCTGATTTCTCTCTAGCACTGGGAGTCAAGGGCACCTGCCAGTAATCCTTGATAAGATCAATGGTTGTAAGATACTTAGCCCCGCCCAGCTGCTCTAGGGCCTCATCTGTCCTAGGCATGGGGTAAGCGTCCGACTCTGTGTGACTAATTTCTTGTAGTCCACACAGAACCTGGTGCTGCTATCCTTCTTTGGCACCAGCACCACTGGGGAGTCCCAGGAACTGTTGGACTCTTGAATCACCCCTAGTTCCAACATCTCCTGTACCTTCTCCCTCAGGGTCTGCCTGACTCAGGCACCTTATAAGGGGCCTGCCTAATAGGCCTTTGGAGTCCTGTATCCACCTGGTGTTGCACTAGGTGGGTGCACCCTAGTTTCCCAGTGAAAATGCCCCCAAATTCTTGCAACACTGCTCGAATTTCTCGAACCTGGGTAGGAGATAGCTGCTGGGACATTGCTACTCCTTCCACTGAGGTGTCAGCCCAAACTTCACTGAGATCAGTCCCCAGATCTCCTTCGGATTCCTCCTGCAGTCCACTGCAAATGCTCAGTACAAGGGCCTCCCTATCATGGTAAGGTTTCATCATCTTAACATGGTACAGTTTGTGCCCCTGCCATCTGCCTAGCAGTTCCACCATGTAGTTAACATCACTTACCTTTCTTACCATCTTGTAGGGACCCTCCCAAGCTGCTTGCAGCTTGTTGTGGCTGACAGGAATTAGCACCATTACCGGCTGCCCCACAGCATACTCTCTAGCTCGAGCATTCCTGTCATACCACACCTTTTTCTGTTGTTGGGCTTCTGCCAGGTTCTCCTCGGTCA
Organism: Protopterus annectens; assembly: GCF_019279795.1. NCBI lineage: Eukaryota > Metazoa > Chordata > Ceratodontiformes > Protopteridae > Protopterus > Protopterus annectens. The sequence goes on from NC_056744.1 coordinate 1,618,758,806, forward strand.
AGCCCATGAGTTCCCTGAGCCTTGTCCTGAGGTTTAGAACGTATGCCACAACAGACTCCTTGTGAGACTCGCACTCACCTTCCCACTGATGTCAAACTAAATCTAGAGGTCCCCTCACCCTATGCCCATACAGCAACTCAAAGGGTGAAAAACTTGTGTATTCCTGGGGAATGTCTCTGTAAGCAAACAGATGGGGCAAATATTTGTCCCACTCCCTCTTAAACTGATCTGCAAATGCCTGTAGCATGGACTTGATTGTAGAGTTTAACCTCTCAACAAGGCCATTAGTCTGGGGATGGTAGGGGTTGGTCTTCATGTGCTTCACCCCACAGGACTTCCACAGACAAGCCAGCAGGTCTGACATGAAATCGGCACCTCTGTCAGTCAGTATTTCTTTTGGGAAACCTACCCTGCTGAAAATCTCTAACAAAGCATTTGCCACCTTTCCTGCCTCAATGAAGGACAAAGCCACTGCCTCAGGGAATCTTGTAGCATAATCCACTACCACTAGGATATACTTTTTCCCTCTGGAACTTGGGGTACTCAGAGGACCCACGATATCCATAGCTACCCTCTGAAATGGCTCCTCATTCACAGGCAATGGCAACAAAGGTGCTCTCACTTTGTCTCCTGCCTTGCCTACCCTTTGGCACTGCTCACAGGTCCTGCAGTACCCTGTTACATCTCTGGAAATTCCAGGCAGTTTCACATAATATGCTGTTTTGTATGTTTTATGCCCATATGCCCTGGAAAGGGAATATCATGGTCTATGGCAAGAAGCACCAGATGGTAGGCCCTAGGCACTATCAACTGCTGTACTTTCACCTTCTAGCCCTCCCTCAGGGGTCCACTCTCTGTATAGTAACCCTTTGTTCCAGTATGCAGATTCCCCCTTTCCTTGAGAATCAGGTGCCTCCCTAGCTACCTGCCTCAGGCCTTGCAGTGTAGGGTATAAGAGCTGAGCCTGCATCAGCTCTCTCCTTGTAACCCTTCCCAGCTCTCCCTCCACAGGAAGTATGGCATCCTCTGACAGTGGTGCCTCACTGTCAGCCTGGGTATTACAACTTGCCTCTACCTGTGCAATCACTCTGTCCAAGGGACCATCAGTACCCACAAGCAGCTGTGGCTCACCTTCAGTCTCACTGCTACAGCATAGCTCACTCCCTGAAGTAACCACCTCAACAGTCCTGGCTGCAAGTATACAGTCTGTCTGGGTCTCCCCAGGCTACCATATCCACATGCTTGTCTCCTAGCCTGACTGCATGTAACTGCATAAGCACATGGTACTGCTTCATCCAAATCCTTCCCTCTCAGGACATCTGCAGGATGGTAGTTTAGTACCCCTGTTGTCTCAAGACAACCTACTATTGGCATTTGGCTTTCCCACTTACTGGTTCCCTCACCTTTTGTTCCCCACCTTGCCTCTGTGGACACCTGTATGCCACATGGCCCCACTGGTTACATTCAAAACATTTAACCCTAGCTCCTGGGCGTGTCCCTGGACTAGTGGCTTCATCTGCTACTGGCAGATTATGTTGTGGCAGTGTGTGCTGCCCACCATGGGTTCCTTTAGACCCATGAGCAGTACTGGGGGTCCCCTTCCTGTGCAGGGCTGCCCTGTTTGCCAGGTGTAGGTCACCCTTCTTCCCCAGCACACCTGAAGTAGCACTTTCTTTCAGCTAACCAGATCCTCATATCCTCAGGCAAAGTGCTAAGGGCTTGTTCTTTCACCAAAAGGTCTGCCCACCCTTCAGAAGTGGTAACCTGACATCCACTCACCCACCTATGGAAATAAGTGCTCAGTTCAGCAACATATTCACACACACTTTCATCTGCTTTCCGTCTATCCTCAAAACTTTTTCCTGTATGTTTCAGGTGTTAGCTTGTACCGTTCTAAAAGACTATTTTTTACAGCAGTATAATGAAAACATGCAACGTCAGACATTTTGGACAGAACAGTTACAGCTTTACCATGGAGTAAGGGGGTCAGGAACCGTACCCAGAGCCCTTGGTCAACTTCATACTGTTTACATACTGTCTCAAACATATGAATGAAAGTGTCAAAATTATCCCCCTCTTTAAACTGCGGAAAAAATTTAAAGACCTTTGTGCTTCTCGGGTCCAGTTACTACCTTCCCCATTACCTTCATGACTGGTGAAGAGTCAGCATCTCCTTCTCATGCTGCCTCTTTCCTTTTCCTCAGCTTCCAGATGTAACAGTTTCTCGTTCTCCTCAGCCTGTAGATTCCTCAGTCTCTCAGCTACTTCTATTTCCAAATGTCTGGCTTCCAACTCAAGTCTCCTTAGCTCCAGCTGGATTTTTAAGTCCACTGCAGAAAGGTTGAGCTGTCTATTCTCCGAGGGAATTGTATCTCCACTGCCAGTCTGATTCTCCTCCTGGTTGCAGTTTCCTGATGCAGCTGTAACTAAGGCTGCAATCAGGTCTGACTTAGTCAGATGTGCAGTCATTACAGTCCCCTAACCTGACGTATCTCTACCAGCTGGCTCCTTGACATCTTTCCATACTCTGCTGACATGCTGCCTGCTCACCCTGACTAAGCTAACAAAAGAAGTAAAACAATTGTGATCTGAACTCTGAGTATTCACTGTGTGGCTAATTTAGAGTACGAAACCACCTTCAAAGCTCACTGTGCACAAGTTACAGGATTCACTCTACCCACACCACTACAAGCCAATTAGTATTTGCCAACTAATATGTGATGTGGATATCCCACCACTGCCAAACACAAATGTGAGGATATCCCAACCACTGCCACCACAAATATGATGCCCGTGCCCTGGCCAATCAATCAAGGAGCCTCAATCACCAGTAACACAAGAGAGGGTGTCTCATATATGAGGAAAGGATAACAAATGCACAGTAAAATGCAATTTCCCTTAAGAGTACACAGAGATCACAGTCTGGTCACTTCCTGGCTCCCCAGGTCACCAATAAGACTCCCCACTGGCACAGCTATAGGGTCCAGATCTCAGCCAGCTGGGCAAGCTAAAATCTCCAGCAGCCTCTCTGTCCAACCAGTGATTCGTGCCCCTGCCCATATAGCTGACACACACACACTTTGAGGTAAGAGTTTATACAACCACAGAGACACTTCTGGGAAAGGCTGGCACAGGTTCTCCAGCTGTGCCCCTTTTACCCAGACTATACAGTAGTACTCCTGCCACCACCTAGCTAATATTTATCAGCTACTCAAAGGCCCTTAAACGGGTGTCCAGTTATTACTGTGCAATATTAATATCCAATTGATAGTATAGCCCAGGGCTAAAACTATTAGAGTGGCCTTGTAAAGTTTTACCAAAGGCATGCAAGTACTCTTAAGAGCTTAAATTATCTCTACACAAACCAGCCACAGGTTTTAAAATATTTACAGCGGTAGCGTTGTTACCTCACAGCAAGAGATTCTCCCGTTTGATTCTCGGCTGGGCTTGGGAGTGCCTTCTGTGTGGAGTCTGCATGTCCTCCCAGCGGTTGGGTAGCGTTCGAAAGCCATGCATGCGTAAATGGGCGTACCTTCATTGAAGGTTGGGCGTCGAGCTGGCAACTCGGCGTTTCGTAAAAAAATCTACTGCCAATCATTAGCGGACTAGAGTTCCGCTGTGGCAACCCCTTACCGGGAAAAAGCCGAAAGACAAACAATAAATAATTAAAACCACAAGACAATACTTCTGCACAGTCAGTGCTAGTCAAGAGTTCAGAGATCACACAGAAAAGCTTAAAGTAATTCAGCAGTACAGTTCTAACATCACAGCAAAACACTTAGTCTAATCTTTCCAGCTTCTAGCTATCACTAAAAGAAAACACAAGTCTATGATAACTTACTTAAAGAAAACAGGCAGAGTGCTTTTCAAAGAAACAAGA